>NW_015552843.1:262325-299986 GCF_001515605.1 Sinocyclocheilus anshuiensis | reverse complement strand
CAACCGCTGAATTTAAATCCGCTTTCGCGCTCTGGATAGCGCGAGCCAGATCGGACGCGCTAAGCGCTTGTCATATTATCACAAATATTCAGTGTTTTCAACCATATAATTCTTATTTTAGGTTTCAGACATTTAAATACACATAAGTACTAGCAAAACCATACATTTACAGTTTTTAAAATACACGCTGATGTCTATGGAAACGGCAATAATGATCCTTACAAATATAATCTGACGACATGTTTTTATTGATATCGTATACAGATTGTGTAGGTAACTATAAAGTTTACTCTGCTCTTCTCCCAGTTTACCGGAGATCTACTTTAACGTGTTTCGGGAGGAGAGGATGAATTTGCTTGTTGTAAATCCCACAGCTCGGATGCAGCGCGAACTAACATGGCGGCGCCCATCACCCGGTATAGATCAACTAACACGGTCGCTATAAAAGTGTTTAAACTACCAAATAGATTTAATTGCACATATTTCAGAATCGGAATATCAGATATTTCATAATATAGTGAGCATGTTTTTGAATATTTTGAATAAAACAGGAAAAACGAAATAAAAGCAATCCACGTGTCATACAGATCTATTGTGGCTGCGTTGTCACATGACAAGTATGACGCGTCGCCATGGAAACAATAAGGCGATACATTTTAAAATAACGGTCGCCTAAAAAAAACTCACGCTGGGGGCTCAACTAGAATATTTTAAACTCACGTGCGAAAGGGTTAAAGGAATAGATCACCCAAAACTACAACTACAATAAATGGTGACTGGAGCTTTCAAACTTCAAAAAGGATGAAAATATCATACAATTTATACAAACATGAGGCTGACAATTATTGTTAACTGGCGTGAATGAATCACCGAGTCATTAATAATATTAAAACATTCTATTTATAAAGCACCCTTCACACACTCAAAACATTACAATACAACATAAAAAAGTAAACATCTCTAAGAGAGATAATAAAATAAATTGCAACAATATATAAAATCAAATCATCAAAACAATGACATGCCCAGATCAAAATGGATTAAATAAGTTTAAAAATGTAATAATTACTTGAACCATGAACCAGACTGAGATTTGTGAACAATTTAATTTATGTTTGAGGTCTGGATCAACTGACTGATTCAATGAATCAATGATTCAACTCACTATTCATTTATTCATTCAGTGAATAATGAGTTATTTCCAATATGTTATGTTGAATATATACAGTAAGTAAATAATATATAAGTTATGTAGATATATAGCGCGTGTTATATGAACCCTTTTTATGATATTTTCATGAGACTTTTTGAAGCCTGAAAGCTTCAGTCCCAGTTCATTGTAATGAAAGAGAGAATAAAACATATGGGTTCATATGAGGCATAAGGGTTTCAAATGACCTCTATCCCTTGAAATATCTTAGACAGCATAACATCCACATTAACTACAGTAGCTTCAACAGAAACACCATATTGATTTACTAGCTTTACCAGCTACTTTGTACAAGCAATAAACCTACAGTACTAAGGTGGTTTTTCAGCAGCGACTGCCGCCAATCCACCGCATAATTTGGATTTATTAAAAGTGTTTTTTCTGTTGGCTCGCCAATAAATCAGGATAGATTAGCTCAACATTCAAAAAAGCTTTACCTTCATTAAATTATCTAACAAAGCTTGTGCCTGTCTTAGCAATACACTTTGACACAACCCAATTCCATGGGCAGAGAAAGAGGAAGAGATCCCTTAGGAGGTCCTGCAACGGAAATGTCAATTTGTTTCTACATCATCTGTTTTCTTTGCGTGCCTGACTCAATTAACAAACTGCCTTTTAACGTAACTGAAATTTGTTGAGGCAAAACATTGACATTTAGTCTGTACGTAAGGTTCACGCACCAAGTTATACTGGCAAAATTCTTCCTTATTTGCTCATATGAATTTTGCACTACATTATCTAAATTTCTAACTAAGCTTAAAACCACCTAAAGGTGTTTTTCTTTTAAAACTGCGACTTCAAATTCTAAAACTTGGTTTGCATCATGCCGTTTCATACATCTTTGAAGGGCTTTAATTAGTTGAATGTTAAATATGCACAAAACTCCTAAGGGCTGTATTTATTAGAAACTACACTGCGGTACTCCTGCTGGTCATAAAGCTGTTTTGCTGTGCTCACTGAGAGCGAGTGTAGAAAAAGATTTTCTTTGACTCATACGAGTTTCTTTGTACTCGCCTTCAAATATGCTCCTCTGAGCTCAAGCAAAACATGATCCATAATAGCTGATTAAGTCAGAATCCTCAGTTCCTGAGAAGCACTAGAGCTTCATAAAATACTGGCATGAACCGTATAGTTGACTGCGTTTGGGTCTATATGCCAGTAATTTGTGTTGAACTTCTTACAGTAACTTTCCTGATTCGAGATCAGCTCATTTTCCCATTCTAATGAATAAAGTGACAGGAAAACGATTCCAGAACAGCGCCCTTGGATTCTAAAGTGTTATGCTTAGGGGTTCAAGTGTCACTGAGGTGATGGATTGGCCTCAAAGTGCATGCTGACTGATGGCGCTGATTTATAATGTGCTCTATGTATTGGTTCACGTCTTGTTAAAATAAAACTGGCTTCTCTTGCCAGCACTTCCCTGATTAAGGATCTACTTTCGCTAAATGCCCCAGGGTCTTCATAACCAAAAACACAACATACTCATCAATAACTGCACCACTATAACAGTTCTCAAATTTTATGAATGAGTGTTAAAGGTTGTAATGTTCGCACTGGTAAACATGAAATTATATTTTAGACTCTAAATGGTGTTTGCGGCTCATTTTTTAACCATGTCCAAAAACACTTATGTTTGATAGTGCGTGTTCAGTGTTGGGTGGTAATGTGTTTGGGAAATGTGTGTTCTGGTCATTGTGTGGTAATATATTTAGGAAGTGTCTTGTAGGTTGTAGTCTATCTGCACGCCTACAGACCACCCACGGACCGCCAATGGGCTGTTCACAGACCGTCTAATACAGCCATTTTCCTACTGTGGGAATAAGTGGGTCGTGCAAATTGTGAAAATGGTGGTGTGCTTATGCCATGCCAGAAATAGAAAAAATATAAGTTCTCAAATTCAATTAACAAGTTAGTTGGTGGGCAGAGCTTGACGTACACACAAGAGTACTGCACATAGTCTGATTCACAAACAAAATGACTCCTACAAGGCGGTTCTTTAATTAATAATTGAAAAAGAACCAGTCTGATCAAACCTTCACTGAATTAACTGTTTTGATTCAGATAGAGCGGCTACTAAATCAACATACTGTATGACTCGCTTACTGAACTGCAAGTTCAATGTTTATGCATCATTACTTCAACAGCCTATTATGCTGCATCTCCTACTTGCTGTGCCACCAAAAAAGCAACAAAATATATTCTCTTTTTTATCTGTATAGCTCTCAGCCATTCCTTCATGCTCATGTTCATCCTCGTTTTTACAGCTTACCAACCCAGCTAATGGGGAACATTCTCAGAACGTAACGTTCTGGCAAGGTTCAATGTTATAACCAAACATTGTTCCAGTAACATTAATTATCGTTAAATTATCTTATGCTTTCAAAACGTAAGCACAACAGGGTTATTTTTCCATTTTTAAAAATGTTATTACTTGTTTCAGAATGTTCAGAGAATATTCAAAAGTAACATTCTCATAGTGTTTAGAAAATGATAAAATGGAATGTTCCCTTGATGTTCACATAATCAAGAAAAAAGTTTTCAAAACGTTAAAAAAATTGACATTTTCAACATTCAGTCAATGTTCAGAAACACTTTCATAACTTAATACAATATGGAACAATAAATAATACAAATATAAAGGTTTATTGAAAGATGTGGGTGTTTTCCTATTTCTACCTCTCTAGGTGGGTCCTAGCATGCAAAAGTTTGGGAACCCCTAGTCTAATATGTATACTATGATTTGACCCCTAAACATCATGTAAAAATGTAAACAATAGTTGGTCATTTCACATGACCACCAGACAGTCTCTTCCTGTCTAAGTGGGCCGTACTTCTTGGCCGTAATAAGCTAAAATGTGCCAGACTTTATGCAGAAGTCAGGGACAGTGGTGGTTTTTGTAGAGTGCTGTTTGAAACATCCACATGAGAAGCAGTGTTTAATCACACACTCTAAGCTCTCCTTCACTGCTGTTGCCATGGAGGGATGACAGGCTGATGTGCTGCTGAGTGCAAATTCTGTGCATGAGCACAGCATTTTTCATCCTCATAGACTGAAAACAGAATGAAGACACTTGGAGAACATCTAAAGCCTGAGCAGAAGACTTTGAACTGCCAGATGATCACCTGAACTTCCTGATATGAGTGAAAATATATACTGCAAGTGCTTCAGATAAAAAAAGAGACTCTTTTCCTTTAGGATCACTGGAGAACTATATTATTACTGATTTTAATCTCTCTGAACCAGAGAGTTTGACCGAAATACAACATCCTCTTTTTCTATCAGCATTCTTTGGTTGTAACCAAATGGGAATCAGTGTACCGAAGCTGTCTGGTTACAAGTACAAGGATAAACCTGATTCATCTAACTCCATACAAACATTAATGAGTCTCCATATCATTAATCTGACTCTATAGTGACTCAACTGATTATTTATGATCGATAAGGGAAAAAGTTTTCTCTTAAGTTACCTTTATTTCAGGAAATCATAAGATTTACTGTAGGCATAATAATAATGTTCTGTCCTGATAAACCAAATCACTGTGCAAAGTAGTGAGTCAGAGGCTCTTATAAAAAAATAGCCTACTCAAAATACTTGAATTATAAGATGAATCAGAAGTTTTTAAGTTACCTTAACAAAAGAATATCACTCTTAAGGTATAAACAAATAACAAAGATTTCAGCTCAGCGCCAGTGCTCTAAACAAGACAAAAAAAATTCTGGTTAGAGATGAGTTTTAAAATATCATAAAAATGCTATATGCACTAGCATGATAAAGAACTGTACTACTGAGTTTGATATCAACCTACAGGAAAGGAAAGGCTGACTGCAAACATCTGCTCGAAAGTAGCGCATTGGTGTGCAAGAGAAGTTGCATATTAGCATCTGCTCAAAATTGTTTATATACTGACTATGGATGTTTCTTCTGATGTTTGGATGCACGTCTCAAATACGTGACTTACAGACTACCTTTTGTTTAAGTACCACTGAAATATAGGAAATGCCTCATCATATATACAGCAAACAACGCCTCATATCATACAAAAACTGCAGTTTAAACTTCTGATAGAAATACCAAATGTAACTTCATTTCCATTATACAAAACAAAATTAAATCCCTTTTACCCCTTGTCACCTTTATGTTGTATTGTCCAAATAGTCATTGTACTTGCCTTGTTATTAGCCTTAAAAACTACCCTTAAAGGGACTGTTCATACCATGAGATCAATTATAAAACAAGCCATGCAGCAGCTTTTTTTATATGTGCACTAAGATTTCTTTCCCAGTTTTACTTTTTCAAATTCCATTATTTGAATGTGAAACACATTGTAGTTCCTTCAGTCTCTGATTTACTGATTATAAGAGAATAATCCCATGTTCTCACTCTTAAGAAAGTATACTTTCATGGCACCAACAAAACATGATGATAAAGCATATGGTGCTACTTGTCCTAGTTAATTCCTAAACTATAAAAAGAAAATACAGCTCATAATTTTACTGGTAAAAATGGCATGGTAATAACCTGGTAATCGGTTAAAAGTAGGGATGCATCGATCCGATACTCAGTATCAGTATCGGCTCCGATACTGCCATTTTCTGCCGGATCGTGTGTCGGTCAGACGAGACCGATCCAAATCCGATATTGTGCGTACATACTACTCTGTGTTATTGTAAAGGCCCACGAAAGGCACAAAAAAGCACCATAAAGTGTTTGTGCACTATATTTTACGTGTTCTGAAGCCATTTCATAGTTTAATGTGAAGTATAGATGAATATTTAAGTCAAGTTGACGTAAACTCTTCTCCCCGCTGCGTCTGTCTGTCATCCTCCATTCAGCATTCAAACGGCGTGTCGCGTTCGGTTGCTACAGTCAAAACGATGAAACTCTCTTCAAGAGCACACAATAACTGAGATTTAAAACCGTTAAAAGAAAAGGCTCAATAAAATATCACACAGATATAATACACTACGCAGCAATATTTCTTCCCTTTTTTATTCGTAGCGCTGCACGCTGTTACTCCGTGTTGCTTCAAGCGCATCATTCTGCACACGGGATGCGCATAAACGCTTTGTGCCGCTCTGTATTGGAGCCATATCCTTTGATGTTATACTTTTGCGTAATAAAAGATTATTAATAGTCTTTTTTGTTCTGTTCTGTTCTATCATATGTTGCTGCCTTCATTACTGTGCTATGCATTTTGCATATCATTGCTCTTTTGTTGATTTTGATTGCTTCCATTGTCCTAATTTGTAAGTCGCTTTGGATAAAAGCGTCTGCTAAATGACTAAATGTAAATGACTAAATGTAAATGTAAATGTAAAAGAAATGTCTTTTAATTTTATAGTATTACTTAGGCTACTTGTTTTTCATTCATGTATTTTACAACAATAAAAAGAGCAATGTGTAACATTTTACCAGATTTAGTCCTACACTTATTAACTTTTATTTGTTGCCCACTAAATAAGGTTCTTTGACTAAATGTTTAGTTTAATGTTTTTATCAAATTATTGTGCACCCATGATTTTTTAGAATAACCTTTGCTTCTGAATTATCCACTAACCTAGTTTATAATAGTATTTTTTGTCATAGATTATGATTATATACTTTTTCAGTTGTTATTTTTCATTAAAATGAAGTTCCCTTACTTTATATGGTGAAAAGCTGCAATACATATTTTATATATATATATATATATATATATATAACGGTAAAATACTGTTAAATTTAAGTTTTTGGAAGTGAAAAACAACAAGTCAAATTAATTTACTCTGAAAAAATGTAAACTGACATTCCAAGAATTCCCTGTGTGACACTTTATATTTGATGGTAATTGTTTTTTTACTGTAAAAAAAATAAATAATAATAATCCATAAAATCAAAAATGTTTTTTACAGAGTATCTTCTTAAATAAATAAATAAATGCTAACAGTATGGAAAAGTCAATGAGACCAGAATAACAACAAAAATATCTTAAAGGGAACTTGTAAATAAATACTTTACAAGAAAAAAAGAAAGAAATGTCATTATTTATTCACCCTCATGCCATTTCAGACCTGTATGACTGATTTCTTCTGCAGAAAATTGGACCCTATTAACTTTAACTGTATGAAGAAAAAAAAACACAGAGATATTGTTTTTTGTCTTTTCAAAATATTCTCTTTTGTGCTCCACAGAAAAAAACAAATGCATGGTGGTCTGTTTGGAATGACGTGAGGGTGAGTAAACGAAGACAGAATGTACATTTTTGGTGAACTATCCCTTTAAATTGCAACAATAGCACATCATCATTTCAGTCCACAGCCCACGAGTCTGTATCAGTAACACTTCATTATCTTTGTTTATCCTGAGGAACATATCAATGTGTCTATAAAAAAAAAAATCAGAGCAAAGAACATACAACTGATCATTTATCCATGACAACAGGCTGGAGAGAGTTGCAGCTTAGTGGAAATGACGATTTTGTGGGATTGGGGGGGTTCAAAAGTGCTCCCCGAGTTCCTGTTTTAATTTGGAAAGTGCCTCTGGCAATCGCAATAACTGCAGATTAGCAACGAGGGAATTTCTCTAGGGAGGAGAGCTATACACAGAGAAACACCTCCGTCACATTCCTCCACAAATGTTTTCCTTTCCATAGGCCAGATTTCAACTATTGAATTGTCCTATGTAGCCCAACACGCACTCGCTCATCCTCTCTCTCACTGTTTCTCCCACCTTCTCTCTTTATCTCTCCTCTTTTACAGCTCTTTTGAGAGATCATTTGCACGCTCTGGCTTTGAGTTTTATTTGTTGCTACTTGGTAGAGGCAAGAGGAGGACATCAAATGAAAAACATTAATCACGCGCGTGTCAGAGCGAGATGGGGATAAGCAGAAGAAAGGAGAGTATTTTTTGGGGAGCGGTGTGTTATAAAAAATAGATAAAGCATAAAACAGAAAGAGCAAAAACATTATAAACTGAAGAGCTGTGGTGTTTTACAGCAGCGATGTGTGAGACCCATCACTCTGTCTCTACCTGAGGCTTTCAAAAATTGTGAGCGCAGAACATAGATTCACACCACAGTGGCCCAGGGCCCAGAATCCTCACTCGGAGACTATATCAGATGGCTTTACATCTCCTTCAGCTCACATTTTATCCTCCGCCAGATCACCTGCTCACAGAAGAGACTTTGGAGGCATCTTAATGCCGCCATAGCATTGCAGTTTCTAGCGGGGCTGTCAATTTAATGTGTTAATTTAGTGTGATTCGTTGTTTTAAAACTTATCATTGCCTTTAATCATGCCCCCTGACCCATACGTAAATTCTTTAATAAGAAATTTTCATTCCATCGATGTAATTCAAGCTTGAATTGACAGCTTTACGTTTACACAATCAGTGCACAGAGAGGATTGAGTGAAGTGTCAGCCACGCTGGACACATTCTGTCAAAATGATTAAATAATTCAAAATAATTAAACTATTTAGTTGTAAATAAAAAAAGTAAATGTTTTTTGAAAAAATTACAGTAATACAGAAATATTGTAAAAATGTAACTACTGTAATAAAAATAACTGTAACACTGTGAAAACATTTACAATTTTCACTCAGAAAATGCTAGTAAAATTCAGAAATAATTACAAAGTAGGGCTGTCAAAAAAACTTCGAATTTCGAATATTCGTCGAATTTAAAATAAAAATCCACATTAAAGAGCCGCATGTTTAGAAAGTCATGTAAAATTAATGCAAGTTCAACTTTGAAAAAACATATCTCGAGACCTTATGGTGGGTTTTTTCCCCATCCCACTGCAACTTGTGTTTTTAAATAAAAAATGTACTCTGTGTGATTGGCTTTCGGCCCATTGTATTAAACTGTGCATACATACATGATGCTGTTTTGTTTATAGTTGTTTAAGCAACTTAATTATGATTGGTTTATAAACATTATTTTAAACATTATGCATTTTTTTCACAGATAGTCATGTTATCTTATGCTTTGAATAAACGTGCATTAGTAATATTTTGCTCGATGCGCCCTCTTGTGGCCTCAGAAGAGAATCCAAAAGCTTTTCTTCACCCTAACTGAAATTATGCGTTTTAAATATATAATATAATTTTGATAATATTTAAGTAAAAAATGCTAATTTAGTTTTCGGCCATTTTGACAGCCCTATTACAAAGTAACCCCAAGTAACACATTGAATTAAACATGACATTAAACATACTCCAATATTCTTTGTTTACAATTTACAATTTTGAAAAATATTTTTTACAGTGTATGTTAATTTTAAAATGTAATTTTCAGCAGCCATTACTCCAGCTTTCAGTGTCACATGATCCTTCAGAAATCATTTTAATATTCTTTCTTTCTTTCTTTCTTTATATAGCACTATATAAATACAACTAAGTTGCCCAAAGTGCTTTACAAGGTACACATAGAAAATAACACATCAACATGAAGTAAATAGCGTAAAAAAAAAAAATAATAATAATAATACAGTTCTAAAGCAACACCCATTTTAAAATGCCATAGAGAATAAATGAATTTTTAATTTGGATCTAAAAATAGCCAGAGTCGGTGCTGTTCTGATAGCTAGTGGCAGCTTATTCCACAGATTTGGACCGCTCACCGCAAACGCACGATCACCCTTGAGCCTAGATCTAGTTCTGGGCAGTAATATTCTGATTTGGTTTCTTAAGAAACATTTCTTATTATTTTCAATGTTAAAAACAGTTGTGTTGCATAATATTTTTATGGAAACCATGATGCTTTTTTGTTTAGATTCTTTGATTAGGTTTAAAGAAACATGCATTATTTGAAATAGGAATCTTTTATACAGTAAATGTTTTCACCGTCACTTTTTATCAATGTAATTTATTCTTTCTGAGAAAAAAGGTATTAATTTGTTTGCAAAATATATATATATCCTATATATATATATATGTTCTTTTAAACAATTTAGTGATAACTACATCAAATAATAGTTCTTCTTAAACGTTCACATTTACTTCAAATGCGTCACGAATGCTTCATTTTAAATGACAAAATATGCGATAATTGAATATGTAACTGAACTGATATTTAATGTAATATGTAACTGAGCTGCTTTTTTGAGCATGCATTTTGAGTCTGATAAATGGTTGCTTGTCATATTTAAGAAGCTCAAGGATGAAGCAGCAGATGTAATTAATTAATAGAAATAAACATGGAGTTGGGATGGTGAAGGGATGCCAAAGGAACTGCATGGAGAGAAGCAAGCAGCCACTTATGCATTATTAGCATTTTGATTGATGCCATGTATGATATTCTGCTTAACAGCAATATAATCAATGATAAACATGTTTCATAATTACATTACAGTTCTCATCAGGACTCATCAGGAGTGTTAATGTAGAACAGAAAGCCTCTTCCTCCTTTGATGGCCTTTTAAAAGTAGCAGCGTATTCAGACTAAATGAAATAAAAAGCAAAATATTGCTACTGTTATTAGGAGATGTTTAGTGGTAGATGAATGAGAATGCTATATCATTCTCCACAAAGACCTCATTAGATTCAACATCATGTGATAGAGATCATGCTCAGAAAGATACATTCTAAGTCTGATGCTGCGGAATCACAGATCACTGATCCCAGAAGGCATGTGTGTTTCAGAGTCTGTTTATGAGAGCTACATTACCTTGATATATGTTGTTTCTTCTAAAAGAGTGAAAAAAATGAGATGAGAGAGATTACAAATTTCAATGAAAGCGAGAGTTAAGATCTTTCTGAGGTTATTGAGAAGAAATAATTAAAAAGTGGTAGAGAAAAACAAAAAAAGCTAGTGTTTTGCATCTCTAGTTTGAAATGTGTGGGTTATGTGTGATTTCCAGACAGAAACTCTGAGTAATGTGTGTGAAAGCACTGGATAGAAACACCGGATGTAGATACGGAAATCCAGATTTCAGCAAGCCAAACATCCAACTCTAAAGAGCCCAATCATATATGACTGAAAACTTTGTATTCATTTTACGCTTCATATTTACATGCCCTTCTGTTCTTTTCTAATGTTACATTTCCATTTTTTCTCTTTTTTCACAACTAAAACCAACAGATTTATTTTATAGCATAACAGATTTAGATATTTTCATAAATACAATTAAAAATGAATTCAACTAAAATAAATATTCATGACTAAAACTAGCTAAAAATCTTTTTAGTTTTAATTTCTTATACATGCTATATATACATTTTTACACCTTTTCAACTCACCTGCATTAAATATGAAAATGCTACTAGTGTTACGGGTTGGTGAGGGACACACACACACACAAGGACGAAGGAAATAAACAAAAGGTATTTTAATAAACAAATCCAGGAGACAGGCAAGTACACCAACATTACATAAACGAGAACGGACCCTGACTAAGGGAAAACTGAGAGTATTTGTAGGGGAGCAAACGAAAGAACTAATGAGTTAATTAATGTAACAAAGGTGAACGAAATGACAATTAGGGGCCAAATTAAAACTAGGTCACAGGGGAACAGATAAACTGAAAACACAATGAAAACAGAACAAAACTAAACATAACCCCAACAACTAGATAGCAGTAAGACTAGTAGTTTTTTTAATGATACCAGTTAGCACATTTTATTTTAGTTTAGCCTTTAAAAATACTAAGAATTAAAAGTTAAATAAAAAGCTGAAACTAGAAACTAATGAAAAGTAAAAAAAACAAACATAAAAAATAAAGTAGAAAAATGGACTAAATAAAAAAAACTTAAAACTATTCTTGCATGCTAGTACACTGAAAAACAAAATTGATGTGGAAACAATTTTCATCAGAAATTGCTTGTAAATTTTACAAATAGCAGAAAGACTGAAATGGTATTTTCTTATAATCTTTGTTTTATTTACAACTTTACAGTGCAGTAAACTAAACTACATTGAAGAAAAATGTACTAGTATCCAAAACACAACATACTGTATAATGTTGACCAGTGATACTGGTGTAGCACCAGTTTGAGTGGCTCATATATTCATTAATTCATCACTCAGACCTCTAAAGACATTGAGCTGGTTTGAAGCAGTGCAACATTATCATCAAACTTCAGTCTTGTCTAAGATCAAAGACCAAGAATGAGACCAGGTTTTTATGCTTCTTAAATTGTACTGAGACCAAAAGCATAAAAGCAAAAGTCTAGCATGAATGGCAATTTCCAAGCCTCTCTGAAAGTTCTGCAGGGCAGTGAGCTTTGCTGCACTGATTGGCCTCATTAAGAAGGAGTGTTAATTGTAGACATGCAGCTCCTGTGTAAATCTATACTGTAATCTCCAGTTCCTCATCAACTGCACTTTCTCACCACAGTACCGAATCAATAACACTGCCTTCCCACAACACAATGCTTCACTAACAACATTCTTCTAATGCGCTTCTAATGCTCTCCTCTTATGGATCAGTGGAGCCTGTCAGGGTTATTGCAAGCAGTATTCGGCTTGATTGACCCTTTTGAGAAATTGAGTTTTGCCATCTGTGGCACCACTAACTGAAGAGTTTAACTAGACTCGCACTTACTTCACTTTATTGATAAAAAAAAGCCCTTAATAAAGCTGTCTTCCTGGATTTTCAAGAGATTCATTTATTAAGGAGTGAATTCGCTCAACATTTGCAACACTTTTATGTGCAGTATTTCAGGAAAAAAAGCTAATTCTGTTTGAATTTCAATTAAATTACTGCCATCCTTTGTCACTTTCTATGGAAGCCTGATTTTGCCATGGAATTAAAAAAAGAATATTAATAATAAAAAAAAAGTTAATTGTGACTTTTCATTACACAATTCATACTTTTTCCCTCACTACTCTGAGTTTATATCTTTTTTCTCAGAATTCTGAGTTTACATTTCACAATTGTGTCTTTGTTTCCACCACAGAATAAAAAAAATGTAATAAAAGAGGTAATTGCAATTTTTAATCTCACTTCTGACTTCTGAGTTTACAGTATCATAATTCTGTTTATATCTTGTAATTCTGCATTTCTATCTCACTTTTTTTCTCAGTTTTCAGTGTTGTGAGAAATAAATTGTGAGAAAAAAAGACTGAATTGTGATATACAGTATATACATATACTCAGAAAACCTTTTTTTTTTTTTTACTTTTTCCCATGGCGGAAACAAATTTCTATAATTTTCAAACACAGCTCCTTTAATGTAAATTAGGCATATTATAATTTGAGTTTTATTCATTTCACTTAAAACTCATTTACATAAGTGACTTGTTTATTTGACATTGACTTCGACATTTGACTTGTTTGTTGTTCATAACACTGTGGCAGAATTTGATATGGATATGATACACTCTTTAAAATAAAGGTGCTTAAATGGTTCTTCACAGCGAAGCGATACCATAGAAGAACCAATTTTGGTACCACAAAGAACCATTCAGTCAAAGGTTCTTTAAAGAACCATCTCTTTCTTACCTTTTTATAATCTGAAGAACCTTCTTTCGCCACAAAGAACCTTTTGTGAAACAGAAAGGTTCTTCAGATGTTAAAGGTCCTTTATGGAACTGTCTAGATTCTAGACAAAAAGGTTCTTCTATAGCATCGTGAAGCACAATTAGTTTTAAGAGTGTAATTGTTCAGTCAAAGATGAAGATACAAAATAAAAACTTACATTACAATTACTTTTTTTGAAATTTCTTTCATCAAAACTTTTCTCTATAGAAAAGAATTATTTAACACTAATGTAATAAAGGCTCTGCCAGTGGAAAAAAAAGTAATATTAACCAATTACATCAAAGCAACCCAACAGTGAATCATGATGCATGAAATGATCAAGAGCTGTACTACATTATTTTGAAATTGGTCCACTTTGACAAACATTACATAAAACAAGTCAAAAGTGTTTTTTGTTGTTGTTGTTGTTGTTTTTTAAATGGCCGAAGTAGAGTTTTTACTAAGTCAGTAAAACACAAAGTTCATATTTAGTGATGGATGTCTGTAGCTGGTTGCACATAATAGCCCAGGGTGATTCACTAAAGACCACACAGACAGGCTGCAACAGAGAGTTTGATTTAATGTCCAATTAGCTGAAGAGCGCATGACCTGGAAGAGACTACCTCAGCTCAACACACACACACAAACACACACAGCTTCAGCTCATCAATGCAATATGCGAGAGCCCTTTTCTGAGACGGTAAAAAACCTTTCCTCTAATTGACGTCAGTAAAATATTCTTTTAAAGCTTCACCTTCAAACAGTTCACACACCATGGGTCACAACACTGATGTCCACCACTGCTCCAATTGTCTTACTATGAGATATTCATTCAGGTGAAATCACAAGTAAACGTACTACACTTTACATTTCAACTAAATTCAATGTACCATTGAAAACAAGCCTGCACTTAGTTCATCCAATTACACTTGTTCTTATTTACCGTTGAGGCACTTTAATTCAGATGGATATTTGCTTTTCTTGTCTCTCAGATAAATCTTAAATTGGATAGTAACACACAGCTAAACCTCTATAATGTTTGTAGTTTCTAATAGTGAATGGTTGACTGTGGCCATGAAGAGCTGACAGCATACTATGGAGATTAATATGGGGTCTTTCTGTGAAATGCATAACATGCCAATTTGGAAAAATCTATAAAAATATTTCAATTCTGCCCACGAAATGTTATCTAAGCAAACAATTACATAGCACAAAAAATATATAAATATATATTTAATATATATATATATTTATTATAATCCATTATAATCACACTGACCTTTTTAAAATTATTTTATATTTTATTTTATTTTTTATTCATACTTTTTGGAATTCAGTGAAATTAAATACACATCTATACATATGAAATTTAATTTTATTATAAACAGTGCTGCTTGAAAGTTTGTGAACCCTTTAGAATTGTCTATATTGCTCGCACCAACCGGAGGGGCTGAGGGGGAGGGGTCGTGTTACTCGTTATGCTCTTCGCTGCACACAACTGACGGAGTCCTGCACTTTCCGTCCTTGACGACACGTAAAAAAACTGCGCATACCGCAGGTACGGTATAACGGGAAATTTTAGTGGTTTTGAAACCCTGACTTTTCCAAACCGCGGTATACCCTGAAACCGGTTATCGTCCCATGCCTACTGTCTGCTTTGGGGGGCTGGAAAGAAGGGGGATGGGATTGTTACAAAAAGTTCCACTGAAGGATATTTGGATTTGCCTCGCATGCCAAGTCGACGTGCCTTCATGTTGGGAAAGACGTTCTTCATGATCTTTCCAAAGTCTGCAGCACTGAGAGCGTGATACCCCAGGCTATCACAGTAACTCCTGTGAAGCACACGTTTCAAAAAATCAATTACAATTTGCAGAGACCACAAAGAATCTCAAGCTCTGTGTAAAACAACTTGTTAAAGTACATTATACATACAGTGCTGCTTGAAAGTTTGTGAACCCTTTAAAATTTTCTATATTTCTACATAAATATGACCCAATTCATCATCAGATTTTCGCACAAGTCTTGAAAGTAGACAAAAAGAACACAATCAAACAAATGAGACAAAAATATTTTCTTTGTCATTTATTTATTGAGAAAAATTGCCCAGTGTTACATTTCTGTGCGGTGCAAAAGTATGTGAATCTCTAGGATTAGCTGTTAATTTGAAGGTGAAATTAGAGTCCATCTGTTCAGAGGTGTTTTTAATCAGTGAAATGACTATCAGGTGTCAGTGTGTGCCCTGATTTATTTAAAGAACAGGGATCTATCAAAGTTTGGTCATGTTTGGTCATGCTCAGAAAAAGAGTTGGTGTTGCTCATCAGGCTAGAAAAGGTTTCTCCATATTTTACCCAGCGCTGGTTTGTATTTAACCCAGCATTTTTTAGAGTGTACTTAATTACTTTTAGATACTAGTTACTTTCAGATTACTTTTGACCTATCTCGTTTTTCACATTGATTTAAATAGGATAATCTTGTACCATATTGATATAAAAATACAAAGAGTAAGAGAATACATTCCATTGGTTGTTATCAACAACATGAAGTGCATTAAACATGACATAACATCAGACTTCCCAAAACTGGGTTTTGTAGGTACAAACAATACAATAAAAATCTCGCTCTCTCTCGCTCTCTCTCTCTATATATAATAATAGTTTTTTATATATATATATATATATATATTATTTGTTTATCTGAATGTCAATGTAAAGAGAAATTTAGAAGAGAAAAAATTAAGGATAATCAATAAATTAATATATAATTTACTCTGTGAATATGTAATCACGTAATCAAAAAGTAACTATAATCCGATTACAAGCATTTTAAAACGCTTAATTACATATAAGCCAGATATATTGCGAGTTGCTGTCTCTGTAAAGCATTCCAAATCAGTCACTTACAAGGTTCCATGATGGATAAGATTCATCTTAAATGCAGCTGTTTATGTAGTCAGTTGCTACAGAGCTTGGAACACAGCCACACTCAGGTGATGTTCAGTAGGTGGAGGTTTTTCATACAACAGAGCGTACAATATCTGTGTGAGTTATTCCAAGACTTTCTTGCTTCCTCTACATCAAGTCATTTTTAAGATTCATGAACTCATTTCCATTTTCAGCCGCAGGGGACTCGGTTTCTCTCATCATTCGCCTCTTTCTCTGTCTTCTCATGATTATCGAGTCAAAGACCTGCATCTTGTCGTGTCTGCCACTTGTATTTGTGTACCTGAGGAGCCGTGGTGAGATTTGACTCATTCTGACAAGATTCTCTCTGCACATAATAATTAAAATGGGGCACAGTGTGTCGGTTTTGTGGCAGTTAAACTTTTCACCATGGCAAATTTGATTTGCCAACCATGGTAATATATATATATATATATATATATATATATTAAAATAAGAAAATGTGAAAGCACAGAGTATCTGGATGATTAAATGTCTATTTAAAGTCAAATTTCCAAGAAACAATTTAAATTTCTCCTTCAGTCATGCTTACTGGAAATCAACATGGGCACAATCACCTTCCGTAAACAGAAGAATAAACTGTCCCTGGAGACAGGAAATAAGGCATTCTGTTCTCAAGGGGGGCCGAAGGCACAATGAGAGTGGGCTGAGAGTTGCTTTTACCATCATGTGAAAAAGAATAACTCACACTATCAAATTACACAGTCTGATTTTAAAATAACACTTGGTTTTCTACAGTATAAGGCATTTCCTGCTTGACAACTTGGGCAGCTACAGTACTGAAATACCACTGTGGATACTTATGATATCAGTCTCTGACCCAACAAAAATATGTCTTTTGGGACCACTAACTGCCAAAACACTATTACCGACAGCACTTTTATTTACAGAGGAAGCTAAATAAGCGTGTCATGCTTTTCCTGCACGGTATGGGACTTTAATCTCATTTAAAAACACACATGCCAGCGTTCGTTCAGATTTCCATGCCATCACCTGTCATATCAGTGAGCAACAGTCACTCCTTGTGCTTATTGGCACCCCCTGTTTATTGATTTGGGTGGTACTTTTCCTTCCATCCATCATAGTCAGGAGATAAATTATTTGATAGGGATCAGAGAGAGTCTGGGCTGGGCTGGGGGTGTTTTAATGGAGACCTTCCTTCATCTTCCCACCCTCTGATCCTTCCGAGCTGAAGAAAACACTCGGCACAATGCACCCAAAGGAGGTGAACAGCAGGCATGGGAAGACTGACTACTGCATTCTGCAAGCTGTGTAATGACTATTATAATCCCCATTGATCAGAACATAATCTCACTTGTCCGTCACTTCCTTTTAGCTGAAAGTCTGTTATTGAATGTTTTTTTCCCCCCATTGATTCATAGTTTCGGACTAGTGGGTTCTTGGACAATCTACATTCAGAGGAGATTTTCAGTCCACAGAGAGCATCTAAAATATTTATGCTGTGAAGGATTCTTCTGTCTTTATTATGTTCTTCAGATCTACTTGCTTGAATACAGAGGTGGTCCACTAAAAGTAGCCATTCTACCAAAATTCAGCATTCAGCATAAAGCTGGTCAGTATGACCGTGTGTTTCTTTGTGTACTGAGGGCAGATGCTGCTCTTCTTGAGATAAAATAGCTATTTCATTAAATATGCAAGTAAATCTGCTGTGGTAACACTTTATAATAAGGGTGAGTTTGTTAACATTATAGTTAATGCATTATGAAGAACTAAAATAAACAACACCTTTACAGCATTTATTAACCAAGGTTAATTTCTACATATTAATATTTTTTAACATTCATACTTGCATAAATTAACATTAATTTAATCTATTTAGAATGAACATCAATTACCATTCAAAAGTTTGGGGTCGTTTTTTCTAAGTCTCTTAGAAAATACTTTTAGACTCTTAGCCCCGGTTTTAGTTAAATTAGGATATTTAAGAAGCTTTTACAAAAAATGCCTTAGAAGAAAACGTTACAGGTGTGAATCTTGACAAAGAACAATGGCACTGACATATTTTAAGATGTGTCAAAGCAAGATATTTTCAGTTGAGACAGCTCAAACATGCATTTTAGTCTGGGACTAGCTTAAGCCTTGTCTGTGAAACCGGGGGTGAGACTTTTATAAGTCTCTTAAGCTCACCTGCATTTATTTGATCTGCAAAATACAATAAAAATGATAATACTGTGAAATATTATTATTTTAGAACTTTCTACTTAATTTGTAATATATAATTTAATATATTGTATAATATAACTTAAAATGTCATTTATTTCTGTGATGTCAAAGCTGAATTTTTAGCAGCAATTACTTCAGTCTTCAGTGTCACATGATCCTTCAGAAATCATTCTAAGATCCTGATTTGGTGCTCAACAAACATTTATTATTATTGCTATTATTATCATCATTATCATCATCAATGTTGAAAATAGTTGTGCTACTTAATATTTTGTAAAAAATTTATTTTGCAGGTACATTTCTTCAGGATCCTTTGAGAAATAGAAAGTTCAAAAGAACAGCATTATTATTTATAGAAATCTAATGTAACATTATAAATTATTTACCGTCATTTTGATCAATTTAATGCATCCCTGCTGAATAAAGTATTAAAGTATTAATTTATTTAAAAAAAATCTTACTGAAGAACTGTTAATTATTATGGAATGCAGTTCATGATGTCTAATGTGTGAACTAATGTTACTGGATAGAACCTTATTGTACCAACACTGGTAGTTTTTCTGATTGTGTTAAACAACTGAATATAAACATGTTCTGATAAAGAAAGAAAGAAAGAAAGAAAGAAAGAAAGAAAGAAAGAAAGAAAGCCGTGTTATGAATGCTCAATATGTGGGGCAGGGTTAGGCCTTGAGCGCAGAGCATGCTGGGAAGTGTTAGACAGAGCTCTGTCACTGTCCCTGCAGGCCAAGCAAACACAGCAGTGTGTGAGCAGCAGGTTTGTTCTACACACCAGGGTCAGACACTACCTGTAGTCCAACTGAACACTTTTATTAGGCCACCTGACTGAGTGAACAAATGACTGCACATGAACGTCTGATTCTGTATTAGCTTCAAATGTAAATGTAAATGCAACTGGGAATAAAAACCCAAGTTAGTTGGTACAATGTGCAGCAGGTATGATTTCTGATGAGATTTCTCTTCAGAAAGTATTCTCACAAGCACTACTATTCAAATGTTTGAGGTTGGTAATATTTTTTTAATTGCTTTTGGAAGAAGACTCTTATGCTCTCAGAGGCTGCATTTATTTGATGAAAAATACAGGAAAGACTGTAATATTGTGAAATGTTATTACAATTTAAAAGTTTTGTTCTATTTTGATATTTTAAAATAGTCATTTATTCCTGTGATGCAAAGCTGAATTTTCAGCATCATTACTCCAGTCTTCAGAGTCTCGTGATCCTGTAAAAATCATTCTAATATGCTGATGTGCTGCTCAAGAAACATTTATTATTATTATTATCAATGAAAACTGTTGTGCTACTAAATATTTTTGTGAAAACTGTGATACATTTCAGGATTCTTTGATGAACAGAAAGTTCACAAGAACATCAGTTATTTGAAATAAAAATCTTGTGTAAAATTATAAATGAGTTTTGATAAATTTAATGCATCCTTGCAGAATAAATATATGAAATTCTTAAAAATATAAAAATTACTGTCTCCAAAACCTTTGAATGACAGTCTCCTTTCAGAGGAGACCACAAAAGTAGAACATATTCACAGAAAATGCCAAAATGTCTCACTGCAGATCGCTCAGAACGAGTTGGAAAAAATAGGTTTTAAACATTTTTGGACTGAAGTGAATTTGAGGGGGTGTTTAATGTTCGTGATGAGACACTTACTCATGTTTGGATCCTCTCACAGGTAAATGGAAATATGCAATTATAGATGTGTCACACTGATAATCGTGGATTAAAAACGAGGTCATTTAGCAACATCCATGTGGAGAAACACTGCAAAATGTATACTCATAAGCACTCACTCTTGTCCATGTCACAACAAATTTTTAGATTTAGATTTATTCAAATTGTTCAAACCAGTTGAGTGCTCCTGGCTAAGAGATTTAATATGGGTTTATTTTTTTTAGAAAAAAAAAATCAAATAATTGCACTGAGAATTAACTACGTCCTCTTAAAATGCCAGTTTATTTGACATAGCGTCACGGTTACACTCTTAAAAATAAAGGTGCTTCACGATGCCATAGAAGAACCTTTTTGTCTAAATGGTTCCATAAAGAACCTTTAACATCTGAAGAACCTTTCTGTTTCACAAAAGGTTCTTTGTGGCGAAAGAAGGTTCTTCAGATTATAGAAAGGTAAGAAAGAGATGGTTCTTTAAAGAACCTTTGACTAAATGGTTCTTTGTGGAACCAAAAATGGTTCTTCTATGGCATCGCTTGAAGAACCTTTTGAAGCACCTTTATTTTTAAGAGTGTAGTCCTGTCTTTTGAGCAGGAAATCTAGAAAAAAGGTTATTTTCACCAACAGCACGCTGATACTGACACCATAATGAATCCATTAATAAACTCCCTGTGTGAGAAGTGCTGCCATTTTTATGAAGGCCGACTTCTCATTAAATGGACATTATTAAGCATAGGAGGGAGCCTCCGTCGCCCCGGCCACATCTTGTTACACATCATTTCATTTTTTACATTTCACTCGCCAGGCATCCCCTGCAATCACCAGCCATAAATCATGCCAAAACACATCGTTGTCATCTCATCATGCATTTGAATTTAAAACAAAATACTTAACAGTCTCTGACTGGATTTGGGGGGAATAATTCACCCGCTAGAAATGTACTCACCCTCAGGCCATCCAAGATGTAGTTAAGTTCATTTTTGCATCATAAAAAATAGGGAGAAAATTGGATCCTCTGCAGTGAATGGGTGCCGTCAGAATGAGAGTTCAAATAGCTGATAAAATCATTGCAATAATCCACAAGTAATTCACACAACTCTAGTCAGTCAGTTAACACCTGCAGTGAAAAGCTGCATGTTTGTAAGGAACAAATCCATCAAGCCGTTTTAACTTTAAACGACGCTTACAGCCAAAATATGCATCCATAATAACGCTTCCTCCAAAAAAAAGTCCATCCTCTGTTGTCCTCTCATATCAAAATCCACCGACATATTAGTTTAGTACTGTTTTGGACTGTTTCGCTTGTAAATGCAATTGACAGCTGTTTGAACGCTCATTCTGACGGCACCCATTCACTGCAGAGGATCCATTGGTGAGCAAGTGATATAATCCTACATTTCTCCAAATCAGTTCTGATGGGCAAGTAAACGTTCAGCAAATTTTCATTTATTCCTTCAAGCTCATTGTCAAACAGCTATATTTATTGTATTTATTACTTTCATCACTGTCATTACAGTTCTTTGTTTTGGATTTCCCGACTACTATGAATTCATTCCAAATGAATAGGAAGATGTTTCAGCCAATTAATCCTCATTAGGGTTGAACTCGTCTGTCTGTTGTGGTTGGGCTGCTTCACAGGCACAATTAAGGGCCTCATCGTGAGCAGTAAACATGTTCTTGCAGATATATTCAAATCTAAATATGCTCATTAACAGCATTCACAAAGCAATAATCATCCTTACCAGTGCAAGCCAGAGAGAGACAGTGCATTGAATTATGAGTTATTACTTTAGTGAAGGAGGAGAGAGGGGCGTTTGACTATTGACTGAGGGTTATAATGTTCTCTCCGGTGATGTTCACTCAGTAATGTAATAACTACCATTTACGTTTATCTGTCCCACCGACAGCCCGCAATACTGACATCATAAACGTGTAAGCTATAAACCAGGGTTAATTTTTTTCACCCGCCCCATTCTTCACATCTCGCTGACAGCCTGGCTGGTATTAAGGATAATACGGCTACAAAAGAGAACCTCTAAAAGTCAATGAGGCAGATACACACAGTGTGATGAGGGTAATGGTGTCGACTCTTTTAAACATCTGCCTCCTGTTTACGTTCATTCAGATCTTAATAGAGCTCAGCAGTGTCTCCTTACAGCGTACGTGACGCGAGGAAATTAAGGGAGACAGAACTCTCCCACCTTTTCACATTCGAAATAACTCAGCCATTACGTGAGACATAAATGCATTCATGATGACAAAGAGAGAGCAAGCAGGCAAGTGAGAGAGGGAGATGTATAGAGAGAGAAAGAGAGACTGCAATATATCACATCATTACTTAATGAGTCAGAGAGAGACAGTGCATTGAATTATGAGTTATTACTTTAGTGAAGGAGGAGAGAGGGGCGTTTGACTATTGACTGAGGGTTATAATGTTCTCTCCGGTGATGTTCACTCAGTAATGTAATAACTACCATTTACGTTTATCTGTCCCACCGACAGCCCGCAATACTGACATCATAAACGTGTAAGCTATAAACCAGGGTTAATTTTTTTCACCCGCCCCATTCTTCACATCTCGCTGACAGCCTGGCTGGTATTAAGGATAATACGGCTACAAAAGAGAACCTCTAAAAGTCAATGAGGCAGATACACACAGTGTGATGAGGGTAATGGTGTCGACTCTTTTAAACATCTGCCTCCTGTTTACGTTCATTCAGATCTTAATAGAGCTCAGCAGTGTCTCCTTACAGCGTACGTGACGCGAGGAAATTAAGGGAGACAGAACTCTCCCACCTTTTCACATTCGAAATAACTCAGCCATTACGTGAGACATAAATGCATTCATGATGACAAAGAGAGAGCAAGCAGGCAAGTGAGAGAGGGAGATGTATAGAGAGAGAAAGAGAGACTGCAATATATTACATCATTACTTAATGAGTCCCTCAGTGTTGTGTTGCACAACATTTCAGCCTACACCAACAGCTATAAACACAGGCTAATTTAGCATCGCTATATTCCATAGACGCTTTAATTGCTGGCAGACAGTCAGAACTAGCATCCTGACTGCTTGTACTGAAGACGTGGTGTTCGGGGAAGGGGAGGGCGATGTCAGTGACTCAAACAGTCCCTGTGGAGCACTTAAGAGTAATACGGATATTTGGAACGAGAGAACAAAAGACAATTAAAGTGAAAATGAAGAGAGTCTGCCTCTCAATTAAATTCTCCTGAAACTGTAATCAGGGTCGTTGATGGGGGTGTAAGGGGAGGGTGTCTCAGAGAAGTGGGTCACCACCCACAATCTTCTTGATTCGGCACCAAGTGCTGCCGGCCCAAAGGTCATCTGATGTTGTCTTGTGCTACGTGCTACTGTTGTGTCCAAAACTGCTGCTAGCTATGCAAAATGGCAGAGGAAAGCATTTACAAAGCCGGTCTGTTTCACTATTGTATACTGCCAAATTGTCTATTAAATAAAAATTTAAGTAAAATAAAAAATAACTAAATTTATGTTATATTTCATCTTAAATGGTAGAGAAAGTAATTTGCAAACCTTTTCTGTTTCACTATCGTATATAGCCAAACTGGCTATTGAAAAATAAAATAATAAATAATGAAATAAAATAATTACAAAATGTATGTTACATTTCAGCTTAAATGGCAGAAAACGTAATTTACAAACCCTGCCTGTTTCACTATTGAATACAGCCAAACTGGCTATTGAATAAAATTAAATAATACAATTAAATAAAATAAAAAATTAAATAATTACAAAATTTGTTACATTTCAGCTTAAATGACAAAGAAAGTAATTTACAAACCTTGTCTGTTTCACTATTGTATACCGCAAAATAAAATAAAATAAAATAAAATAAATATTATGTTTCAGCTTAAATAGCAAAGAAAGTAATTTGCAAACCTTGTCATTTTCACTATTGTACAGCCAAACTGGCTACTGAATAAAAAAATTGAATAAAAAGAAATAATAAAAAATAAAATAAAATGTATATTATGTTGCAGAGAAAGTAATTTACAAACACTGTTTGTTTTATGGTTTTATACTGCGAAATTATCTATTGTAAAATATAAAAAAAAATAAGAATATTTGAGTTTGTGTAAAATATGAATATCTTTGTTTCAGTCTTGTATCCTGCTAAACTGTCTATTTTATGAAAAAATATATAAATATGTGAGGTTTATTGTATAAAATAAATCAAATAAAAAAATGTTTGTTTCACTGATGACATAATGACAAATTTTCTATAATAAAATAAAAAGAACGGTTTATGCCTAAATAGTAGGCTGTCATCAAAATGCAGCCATATAACATAATAATAATAATACAAATCTGACAAAGAAACAAAATACTGATACATTCTCTGTTGTGAAAAATGTTATTGCTGATCTTTTCATAGAACAAAATAGTTTCTAAAATAGCAAAAATCACCTTAAAATGTGTCTAAACTACTTATACAGTAGGCCACATCATGTTTCTGAAGCCATATGATAGCAATCTGTGATAAAAACAGACTTTAAATTTAAATCTGCAGAGAGATTGAAAGGTTCATCCACAAGCTTTAAATCAGACAGGAGATGAAGAACATTCATTACTCATGAAGCAAAATCCAACAAGTGTTCATGATAATTGTCACAGCTCACTTGGATTTAGCTTTCAGTATTTTAAAATATATACATGCCCACAGAGTGCAGAACAGTCCACTCACTGAGAGAACATTAGTGCAAACAACAGCTGACATGATTTGAAGAATTCCCCAGCCCTCGGACACTGGTTTCAAACTATGCCACAGAAATTAATAGCAGTGTAAAACTTTATTGAGGACAGAGCACTGGCACAATTGTTTTAGGCCACACAGTACAAATATAGTTGACAAAAGTATGATGCAATATGAACGCAAAACCTTATTATTTAAATCATTTCAGTCGTAATGCAGGTATGGATGGTTTAGCACATGTTAGGTTAAGTGTCTGGGTCTTCTATGAGGGCAGATAAAGATCTTTAGCAATGGGAGAGAAGTTTCTAACCACCAACTTACCAGAACTAGATCTGTGTCTCTGGAACTTTCCAGAAGCAATTGTGCCATTTCACTCACTGACACAATATTGGCACTGATAGCTTTTGCCCAGAGACATTTTAACTTTCACAAATTAATTTTTTTACTGGAACTGTCATAATTTAATTGAACAAAAATACTCCATCGGGGCAAAAAACTGAGAGTACTTTTAAAATGTCCTCATTTATTTCCTCCATTAACTTGAAAGGCTCCAAGGGTCTAATAAAGTTTCATTATACGGGACTGTTTATACCTTTTTCTGTGTAAAAAAAAAAACAACCTGTGCTTTTTATCTGTTAATAGGGAAGATTGTTTGAGTTTTAAACATCAATTTTTGTGTGTACGTGTTTCATTTTGTCATTAAAATGATGAGCAGACAGTTTTACCTTTCGAATATCGACTTTGACTGGGAAACCTTAAAGGAACAGAGCACCAGAATCGAAAATTCTATTATTATACTAAAAGAATCAACATTAGAGTGAGAAACTAATTAATGTAAAAAAGGAAATGGGTCTATCATGATCCAAAATGACAAAAAAAGCAACAAAAAGTACTTAATGGTTCTATATTATATGCACTATAGTCACATGATCACTCTCTGTGAGCAAAAGCCTGAAATTTAAGTTCACAAAACATCTTGAGATTCACTCTATTGTGTTCATTTAAAAAAATGACTGGTTCATGAACAGTCATTGTTTTGAGTCAGATCTTTTTAATGAATCAGTCGATTCTTTTCACAAAATCAGACAGAAATGGTTTGTTCATAAATGTACAATTAATTGTACAGTTAATAGTTCACCGGAGGGAAAGATTATCAGTTAATGACTTAAAAATGCAAGTGTTATGGACCATATTTTATGATACTTATGACACTTGGACAGAACAATGTGGCTCAACATGTTGATTTGAAACAACATGAAGTTGTATAAATAAATGACAGAAATTTAAATTTTGGGTCAACTAGCCTTAAACTTCAAAAGAAACATTTGCAAAAGGGTATTCATTTTTAAGATCCTTCACCCCAAAATGAAATTTTTATTATCATTTACTCCACTTCAAATTGATGATGTTTCAGTTGCCAGTAGCCATTGACTTCCACAGTATTTTTTTCCATACAATGGAAGTCAATGGCTACCGTCAACTGTTCGCTTACATTATTCAAAATATCTTTTGTGCTCGAAAGAAACTCATACAGGTTTAGAACTACTTGTGGGTGAGTAAATGTTGACAGAATTATCCCATAACAAGTTACAAACCGCAAATATGAACTACAAATCTAAAAAGTCACATCAAGCATGTTCAAAAACGTACTACACATCCAGATCTGTTTTCACCTTAGTTCTACACTTTCTCTCTCTCTCCAACTAAAGCTGATCTGTCTGTGGAACTAAAGTCTTTTTGTGGCATATGACAGTTCTTTCTCTGCCTGCTTGCCTATCACTCACACGTGTTGTATAACCTCAGCAGTCCCTGGCCAAAACACAAAGCTTTATCTGCCTCGCAGAGAAAATAAAAATTACCTTTAAAAAAAAAAGAAAGAAAATCCTGCATTTTAATGCATATGTATGAAAATCTGGCAACTCTGAGCACAGAAAAATAGAGAACTCCCACACACTCCCACATATACAGTGCAACGTGAATGTACCCGGCTCCAGCCTGTAAGGTCTCTGCATGCACAAGCACATCATGTTCACTGCACGGAGACTCAGGGACCTGCGAGAGGGGCAACAGTCAGAAGTAGAAAGATATAATACGGCCCACTCACATGGCAACACATATTATGTTGCCTCGCGCTTCCTATAGCAGCACTACAAGTGTTAATGGCCTGTTTTGAGGGTCGTAATTCAGTAAGGTGTGGGTGTAAATGTATGTGTGTTGTTATTGACTGTGTCTTATTTCTGTGGCCTTCACCAAGCTGATATTTCACCTCTGCATTAATTTGTTTCTGTTTATGTAGCCTGTGGTTCTGCTAGCCATGTGGAATTCTTGTCTAAGGGTAACAGGAAGTCAGACGGCACTACTAAACTCTGATCAGGAGAGGGATTATAAATTAGATTTTATAAAAGCTATTTTTAAAATGTCAGGAACTTGTTAATAAAGTAAGGAATTGTTTTAACGGTCTGTGGACAATGCTGTAGACTAGAGGATGAGTTGTAATGCCATGAGTGTTGAAATCACTATTATAAATAATCACTGAAGTGACAGTAAATGTAATAAGACTCCGTGTAAAAATATGAAGGATTTACAGGACAGAAAAAAACAAGCAGGTCTTATATTTTGATTTACTGTAATAACATGTTAATTGAAGGGAATTGATATATATGAAATATAATTGTTATATAATAAATATATATTACTATTTAAACATTTTACAAATGATTTAGCACTTTTATTCAGCAAGTGACAATTTTTTGCAAAAGATTTATATTTCAAATAAATGCTGTACAAAAAATCCTGAAAAAAAATGTATCACGGTTTCCACAAAAATATACAAAAAAAAAGCACAAAATGTTTTCTGCATTGAAAATAATAAGAAATATGGTTTTTAAGCACCAACAAGCACTAAAGATTGAATATTGGCTGATAAAAATATACAGCTTTGCCATGCCATCACAGGTATAATTTACATTTCAAATATATATTAAAATGTAAAACTGTTGTTTTAAAATGTAATAATATTTCACAATATTACTGATTTTAATTTATTTTGATCAAATAAATGCACCCTTGGTGAGCATAAGAAAACATTTAACATATATACAGTGGTGTGAAAAAGTGTTGGCCCCCTTCCTGATTTCTTATTTTTATGTTTGTCACACTTTAATGTTTCAGATCATCAAACAAATTTAAATATTAGTAAAAGATAACACAAGTGAACACAACATGCAGTTTTTAAATGAAGGTTTTTATTATTAAGGGAAAACAAAATCCAAAACTACATGGCCCTGTGTTAAAAAGTGTTTGCCCCCTAAACCTAATAACTGGTTGGGCCACCCTTAGCAGCAACAACTGCAATCAAGCGTTTCCGATAACTTGCAATGAGTCTGTTACAGCGCTGTGGAGGAATTTCTGTCCACTCATCTATGCAGAATTATAGTAAATTTTACAGACCTCAAACCTTTGAAAGGTAGTGTATATTAATATTAAGTCAAGAATGAACTATAATTATTCCCAACAAGTACATTTAATTACGTTAATTATTATCTAAATTCAAATTGTAATAAATTTGGTTGTCTTATTGAAGTTGTAGCACATAAATAGGAGAATAGTATATCAAAGTTTGAGAAACTCTTGAGAAAATATATATATATATTACAAATGTTAAAAAAATGTGTTGTACTCCCTAAATCTAAATGTTAAATCAATATGTATCCATTTCTTAAAAACATAATAATGACTGTTCTTGTACATAGATTCTTGTACATGCTGAAATTGTGTTTCCTCCTTCCTACAGCTTCTTACAATTAAAATAAAGCTCAGTCTTTGGGGTAAGGGTAACTTACAGAAACATTTACAAAAAAAGCCTCAATGTTTTCAAAAGGACATTTGAGATTTGAAGCTGTTGTGAATAAAAATCTCAAAACATATTATGTGGAAGTCAATAAAACTACAATCAGCCTCCAAAACTATGGGCACACGTAAGGAGAGAGAGAAGCTGTTCTCTCAAAAGTACAACAAATAAAAAAAAGCCCAAACATTTTTTTTACATTTTGAAATCATTCTCTAATTTATTTTAGAGTCATTTTGAAACTTTTTAAAAAGTAGCTTGCTCTTACCCTGAAGGAGCTCTCTGTGTTTTTCTCAAATGACATTATAACTTCGAATGACTGTACTGTGTGGTTTGTTAGACACAAGGCAATACTAAAATAAAAACATACAGCAAAGCTCAAGGGAAACGAGCCACACCACCCAGGAATTACAGAAGAAAGATTGAAGCCAGAAATCAGAACGACCTTTTTAGTTCACGCTATATTCCCTGTGTCTGCCTCATAAAAACAGACCTGAAAGGTGGCCATCTGACATTTATGAGAATGGCTCAATGCTTCTATTACACACATAACACTTTTCTGAAATGTGCTGGTGATGGCTTTGTTTAGTTTCCTGTTCTGAAACACACGATCCTTTATGCAAAGAGTTCAAAGCCTCTGAAACAAATTATGAAAACACTTCTCCAGAGACTGTATGTGAATGCAGATTAATTCTATACCTCCGAACCTGAAATTTGCCATTTAAAAAGATGCATGGCTCTGAAAGGATTATTCACAATGATCGGTTGAGTTACATCAGTAGTCTAATTCTGTAGACCAGCTTTCTTCTTTGAGGTGTTGTCTAACACTGTTGACAGGCTAAATAGACCGCCATACGTAATTTATGCTGCAAGCAAGCGGTTGCTTCCTAAAACTCACATTTATTCTTCTGAGCTAAGGGAGAAGGGTTGAATAATTTCATAATCCATGCCCTGAATCCAGCAGAACATCAGACAATCTCTGTGTTGGGAGATTTGGTATTGACTCTCTCGTGTCTTGGTTTCATATTCAGCTTTTGCTTTGTTTTTGTTTTTTGTTTTTTTCAATTTCTTTCTGTTGCATCTTCTTACAAACACATTCATTAAAAGTGAAACAAAGTCAGAGTTTAAATAAATGACATTCTCCTGGAGTGTGTTTTTTATGATTTTAATCAAAGAAATGTGACCATAGAAATGTGGTCTTCCTCTTTCTTTCTCTCAGAAGCTTCTATTGCTGCAGGCAGTAAATGTTTTAACACAGCACTTCTCCCCTGGAGGGTCGTGACCTAAAAATGGATCGCAAATCTGTTCTCATAGGGTCATGGACAGCAGTGGAAAAACAATGCTAAATGCAAATAATAAAAAGCAAATAACCATACAATCATGCATAGTTAGGGTAGAAAAGCAAAGGATTTTCAACAAAAAGAGAAAATGTTTTCCTTTTGTGATGCTGACGTCAAAGGCAAACTCCAGTAACCTGGTGAAAGCAGCCAAATAAGGCACATGCCAGAATCAACAGGTTGCTTGTCTTGCCTAAAAGCCATCCTCAAACCCAGAAACTAAAAGGTTACACAAGGACTAAACATGGTTTTTGTTTTTTGAGGTGAATTATTGTCTGCTGAGAACATGAAGCCATCAAAAGTGTTTTTCTTTTTAAAGAAATTAATACTTTTATTCCACAAGGACACATCAAACTGATGTAAAGTGACAGTAAAAATATTTATAGTATAATGTAAAAAAATATTTATGAAAAAATTCTATGTTTCTATTAAGCAAAGAAATTTTTAAAAACATTGTATCATGGTTTCCACAAAAATATTAAGCAGCAACTGTTTTGAACAATGGTAATAAGAAATGTGTCTTTACGTTCAAATCAGCATATTATAATAATGTCTAAATGATCATGTGACACTGACGTAATGGCTGCTTTTCCATCACAGGAATAAATCAAATTTCAAAACATATACAAATATTACGTATTAAAATATTACGTTTTTAAATGGTAAATTTCAAAAATATACCCTAAAAACAAATTATTTAAATTGAATTTAAATTCACTGTGTTCACATTATAGAATTCAGTAAAAGTAAATGAGAAATGCTAAAAATACTACAATTGAAGTACTAGAAATACTAAAACACTGTGAAGCTAATCTATTCAAGTTACCTACAAGTTATTCATACAAGTTATCCATTTAATTCCATACAGTGTGTTTGCTCATGAATCATATCTTTAACATTAACATGTGTTTTAACAGTCTAAAACTTCAGGATTCATTAGCTAGAAATATCAAGACATGGTGAATCAATCTGATATTTTTTCACTTTGCATTTTACAGCTGTGCAACACCTGTTAGTTAACATGTTAAATAATAATTAGGCTATATATACACTGCACTGAAAATATGAACTGTTATTTTACTGTAGGCAATGCAGTCACATCAGAGCTTCAGTTAATTCCTTGCTGTACGTTCAGCTCAGGGTTGATCTGATGTCAAACACATCAGGTAAATATCAATCTTTTTACAATAAGTTAAAATGATTCACGCACAGGTTTCTGGTATAAAAAATGTAATCTGATTGCCTTTGTCAGAATTATTTCATTTAAAATGGCTTACCCGATTATGAAGGCAGCATATTCAGTCCTTATGGAGCTTGAGTTGATGAGCTACAAATTAAACTCACCACATAACAATGACCTAATTTTGCTATTTTTTGCTCATTTTTTTGCTCATTTCAAAATGTTCTTTTGCTGGTTTATGGGTCTGCATTAGAAATTCTTCCCTTTTTCTTTCCGTTGCCATAATTCTGTTGTCCCATTCTGTTTGTTTGAGAAGAAACTTTTCTAAGTATGTTCATTATTTTTCTTGAAGAGCAAAAGTCAGTAAGTCAAAGAGACTTGAAGAGGCTGTTTGCAGAGTTCATGGAAGTGAAAGGTTAAGAGGACAACTAGCTTTTTATGTGAAAAAAAGTGGCCAGAGCTCTCAGGGGGGAAAAAGAGAACAGAGGATGTCTTACACATTATTCTCTGGGAACACATTTAATCCCCAAAAACAGACACAAATCCTTGTCATCTGGGTGGTCACTGCCTTCACCCAGTCTCTGGAATCTCCTACAGATGAGCTAGTTTCCAAAATAAAATAATGACTTTTTAATCTGAATGCTTTTTTAAAGCTAAATGGTGGCAAAATGTGCATGAGGCTAAAGTGAACCATTCTAAGTAAATACAGTCCAAATCTCTAAACAGATTTTTTTTTTACCCTTTATCTGGACATACTTAATGAAAGGAATAGTTCAACCAAAAAAATATTTTTTTTTTGACAATTTACTCACCATCTGAAAAGATTTGGAGAAATTTAGCATTACATGACTTGTTCACCATCAGTCCTCAGCAATGAATGGGTGCCGTCAGAATGAGAGTTAAATAGCTGATTAAAACATCACAATAATCCACAAGCAATCCACACAACTGCAGTCCATCAATTAACATCTTGTGACGTGAAACATTTCATATTTGTTAAAAAAAACAAAAAACAAATCCATCATTCAGTGTTTTAACTTTAAACCGTTGCGTCTTGCCAAAATAAGAGTACATATCTACACTTCCTCTAGTGCGTTCCAAATCAAATTTTAATTTCTGGGTGAACTGCTCCTTTAAGTGTTTAGATAAAAGTGCAGACACTCCCCTGAACATAGTGCACAGTGCACAATGCACACAATACACCTTTTCTAACTGACATTAGTTAAATTACATAAGTTGGTTCAAAACACAGAGAACTGCCATCAATAATAATGAAATCCACTTATTATTTTTAAAATAGAAAACCTAAAAATTATAATTCAAATTAATCCAAAGAGCATTTTATGATTTTCATCAAATTTACTTGGAGTCAAAAACATTTTTTTTTTTTCAGTATAGGCACTTTGGTCCTGTGCCGAGAACTACTGGAAAGTTCAATCTTAAATGAGTGACCTTATCATCTTTATACTGCACTAAGTGAAGGGACAGGAAAAGAGAGACAGAGTAAGGCTGTGTGTGAGAGAAGTGGACTGGGATGGGGTCGTAGATAGAGAGAGAGAGAGAGAATGGAGTGGGAGGGCTAGAATTACCATGGAATAAATAACAGGGCTGCCAGGAGATAACAGACCAATTCAATCTCTCTTTCTCACCCGCTGGCAAAAAGCAAAACAGAACATGGGATGCCTTCCAACGTCACCGCAGTAAAAAGCTCTCAGTTTCCTCTCTCACTCGCTCGCTCTGCCTCTCGTTGACAAGCCACATCTTTTTCACATTGGCTTTACATATGAACAAAGTCGTCTTTGTGAGAGTGTCATGACTTCCATTTACATACATACACTCTCGCCTGGCTCCGGTCCCTCAACAGTTTGGTTACGTCACAGAAACCTAAAAAAAAAATCATCTAAAAAACTGTTACAAATTCTCCAGATTGTCAGGGAGTGTTCAGCCAAACACAGAGAGTAACAACCATAATGCTGCAAAGAAAATGTTGTCCTTTACTCTTGTCTAGTAAAGCCAAAAAATTATGTTACAAACACAAAATCTATTGTTACAATAGGAACTTGGTGTTAAAGGAATGGTTCATCCAGAAATGAAAATGTGATGAAAATGTATTCACCCTCAGACCATCCATCCAAGATGTTGATAAGTTTGTTTCTTCATTGGAATAGATTTGGGGAAATTTAGCATTACATCACTTGTTCACCAATGGATGCTCTGCAGTGAATGGGTGCCGTCAGAATGAGAGTCCAAACAGCTGATAAAAACATCACAATAATCCCCAAGTAATCCACTTCACTCCAGTCCATCATTTAATGTCTTGTGAAGTGAAAAGCTTAGTGTCTATAATAAAAAAAAATCTATCATTAAGATGTTTTTTAACTTTATATCCATAACATTGCTTTCTCCAGTGAAAAAGTAGTCTTGCCTGAATCAGGAGAGAAATATGCACAATTCACGCACCAATTACAAGTGTAAACAGTTCTAGAGAAATATATTGGAGGATTTTGATGTGCGAAGACAACAGGGGATAGACTTTTCACTGGAGGAAGTGTTATTATGGACTGGTTATTATTAGCCAGAAGCGACGGTTTAAAGTTACAACACCTTAATGATAGATTTGTTTTTTTACAAACATACAACTTTTCACTTCTCAAGATCTTACTTGATGGACTAAAGTCATATGGATTACTTATGAATTATTGTGATGGTTTTATCAGCTGTTTGGACTCTCATTTTGACGGCACCCATTCACTGCAGAGGATCCACTGGTGAGTGATGTAATCAAACAAAACAGAAACAAACTCTTAAACATCTTGGATGGCCTGAGCGTGTACATTTTCAGCAAATTTTCATGTTTGGGTAAACTATTCCTTTAAATTTGAATGGTTAATGCACAGTCGCAATGGGGCAGATGAAGGCCGGTGGCCCTGAGCTCGGCCATCCAGATGCATTGTGGAAAAAGACAGCACTCAAGCATAAAGCCATTCATCCCGTTTACGAATCTGCACCATAATTTATGACTGCTGCATATGAAACCTGTGCAGCATTTTCTGAGTGCACGTACTATAGTGCTTGGTAAATCAACATGAGTGCTAACAGAGGACACTGTGTACAAGCCATCAGAACAAAACTGCAGCCCTGTTAGTGAAACTTAGCAGAACATGATCTCATTAAAACAGCTATTCCATTCTTGAGTCAAACGCTGGAAGTTACAGCACTGTAAACATTTTTTATCGCAAAACAAGAATACATGCAATCTGGAGCACTATTAAGGATGGTGCAGATTTATTTAAAAGCCTGACTGATGTATTTTCATGCATATTCTATGACAGGTTGCTCTTATATCACTCTCTGGATATATTGTGATGGACGTATGACTGTGATAATCAGGAGGTGTGTCAATCTGACTGAGTCTGTGCAGTTTCTGAGACAGGTGCAAAGTGGGAAATATGACCAGCAAAATAACAAAGCAATTACCAAAATGTGACCTATTTCCTCTTCCAGACATATGCTGAAACAAGACCAACCAGTTATTCAAACGCAGTACATCTGACATCCCTTCACACTTCCAACAAGCCATCTATTTATTCGTCAGCTTAATTGAGCAGAAAACACAAAAAGCTGTGACTGATGAGGCCGTCGATTTATATTAAGTGGCTGCTTTTTGTTGCCGAAATGTACAACATGCTTTGTCATTTATTGTGGGGACTGGTGGGACATGTCCTCTTTTTATCGTGCCAAACGTAATCATTTCATGAAATAAATTCTGATATACTATCCACTGATGTACATCAGTGGTTTAATTAAACACTATTAATTAGTAAAAATACAAATTTTTCAAATAAAAAGACCCAGATTAAAAATATTAAAATGTTTAAAAATCCTACTAATAAATAGTCATTTACCATCTAAACAAGGTACAAGAATCTATAATATTAAGCAAATTTTAAAAATTCTATTTTTACACAAAATACTGTCACGCAGTTGTGAGATTACAAAAAGTCAATGCACCCCAGCTGACCCAGCTGTCCTCGCCACTTTTTTAAACAAAGTGACAGCAATGGATGTATGTCACTAAATTTTATGTGTCGATTGTTTGACATTGGAGTTGTTTTAAAATCATGCCGCAGTTTCCAATTTCTCTGTGAGGGAGGCCTGTGTTCTGTTGGCATGAAGGTCAAGGTCCACAACAATACAGAGATACATCCATCTCACGCTGTCTGTCTCGTTATGCCTGAGAGCTCTTGACTCATCGGCCCATGTCGAATGAGAGGTGCAATCAGGAACAACGGTGTTTTTCATGTCTGTTATTCTCGCCTCGACCTTTCTTTATTGTGTTTTTTAGAGACTTGTATCACTTTTTTTCAGGCTGTGAACTGTAGAGAGGGGCGTCTCTAAGCTTACTCACCCTCACCACACAAGGCTTCACAAAATTAAGAGAAAAGAAGATACCAACATTCCACTCCACGAACCGATCCCCTGCTGCGAGTCCACAGGGAGAAGCGCAGCAGCGACTGCACTTTAAAAACGGACAGACTGGAAGAGGCTGCTGACCTGAAACTGCCCGAGATCCTTCAGGGGATCTAACACAGACTGACAAAGAGAATGAAGGTGCGATTACATTAGCGACATTTTGGTGAAATTTCATGTCTAAAAAGGTTTAATGTTAATAGTGTAGTGACGCATGAAGTATTAGTGTGATTAACTTGAGCCCCGTGCAGAATCTATGTGGGGGGAAAAAATCCCAAATGCGTTGATTCCTATGGAAATGACTGGATTCCAAGCACAAACTCCAAGTACAAACTCGGACTCGATAAAGAGACTTATTAAGTTTTGAACTTACACTACAGTCAAAAGTTAGATCAACCGCATTAAATCAATTACAAACAACTATATATTAGGAGTACTGTTTTTTAAACAGCATGTTTCCATGTAGTGCTGGGCATCCATTTTCTGCTTCTCTTTTAAGGCCCCGATACACTTCTTTTCATTTTTTGTTTAAAGGGATAGTTCACCCAAAAATGAAAATTCTGTCATTAATTACTCACCCTCATGTCATTTCAAACCCGTAAGACCTTTGTTCATCTTCGGAACACAAATTAAGATATTTTTTATGGAATCTGAGAGCTGTCTGACCCTGCATAGACAGCAACGCAACTGAAATGTTCCCAAGTCCAGAAACATAGCAAGGAGATCGGTAAAATAATCCATGTGACATCAGTGGTTCAACCGCAATTATACAAAGCTACGAGAATACTTTTTGTGCGCAAAAGAAAAAAAATAACGACTTTATTCAACAATTCGTCTCCTCCGCATCACCCTGGTGCCATTTTGGAGAATATCCGCTGGACGTAAACAACGTATGCTGTTCTGTGTCAGCTGCATCACACCGGATCTGTTTCCTACATTGCTGTGATTTGATCTGAACGAAAACAGCGTATCCGTGTGAAGTATACTGGAGCCTTTATAGTCCAACCCATGCATTAAAAAAAACTGTTCTGTAAATAAATTCATACATGGGCATAACTTATATTTGTCTAAAAAACTAATTTCAAGCATTTAAGCATAAGCCTTTAGATCAAAGTGTTTTTATGATCATGAGAAGCATAAATGTAGTCAAGTGGGTCCAAATTTTGACTGGTAATATAAGTCATTGGTGGTCATAGTAATAAATTATGTTTTATATGTTCTCCTCATCTCCTTCTCTCTCTGGCGTAAGATTAAGTCACGTTAACAAGCACTATCAATGCAGATCAGGGTGAATGATTAGCTAACTCATAATTTTTTAGCTAACAACATAACATTTTCAATGCAATTAACGATGCACTGACCCAAAATGTTACAGTTCTGTCATCTGACCAAAACGAAACTCTCACACCGAGCCATGTGTCAAGACATCCTTAATACTGAGCCAATCACATCGCTGTATTTACAGAACATTGTACTTAATATACCTGTCCAAAACACCTGTCCGAAAGTGCTCTATGTGCATTATTGTATTTGTGTTTTGATTGTAAATGGCCTTTACCTTCAGTATATATATATATATATATATATTTTTTTTTTTTTTTT
>NW_015552843.1:250943-262229 GCF_001515605.1 Sinocyclocheilus anshuiensis | reverse complement strand
TTTTATATTTATTTTTTTTTTTTTTTTTTTTTTTTTAATGCGTTTTAAGATTTTGTGATTGTATGTACATTTTCCACTTCCTTCCGCGTTTTTGTTGTTTTCTTTATTCCAAAGCATTCGCAGACGCGTTTTAGGTTCCACTGCGCTGTGTAAACATCCATTTCTCAATGCAAACATGCCATAAATGGACATTTTTTTTAAAGACGCAATGTCTAGTTAAAATAAGTTCACACTTTAAAAATGCGACTAGAAAAAGCAGGCAGCACAAGATCTGTGCAAACGAAGAATTTTGCAGCTAATGAAGTTTTCTCAAAAGTTACTTTTATGACCAATGAGACAGCAGAGACATGTGATGTGCAAAGAACATCAAGGTAAATATTTATCTAAATCCTAGTTATGTAAGTGGTGAGACAAGGAAGTCATTTCATTCCAAAAATGTCATTCTCATCACAGTGTGCTGTTAAACACAAAACATAATTTCAGAAATGGAAATGGCTGTGTTGGAAATGTTCACAATGTTTCAGAAAAATGACATGATGCATCTAGCCTACTTTATACACTGATGGATGTTGTTAGTGGATAAATTAAACAAACTAGTGAAAGTTTGAGAGTTTATTTTTCTAAATGTCCACAAGGCCAAAAGTGCCCAGAAGAAACACCAATAAACAACCTGTGTCTAATTAGCCAGTTAATAAAAGTAGGCCTTAGATTTTAGCAAATTGTGAATTATTTATTTGTGCTAATAATAAATATACTTCCAAGCCACTTGCAAAAATGGATTTCTCAGTGCTTTTTATCAACTGTTTATCAAATGCTGAGGCATAGCAAGGGTTATAACTTGGAGAGGCATGTCGAAGTTCAATGTGTGTCTTTCAACAAATCAGTTAAGACTAATGGGTGAGCCTCACATTACTTTATTAATATTTATGAGCAAATCTGATTAAACCTGTTGTGATTTTACTGTATTATTTTACACAAAAGGTTTGTGTTTTTTCTCATCACTTCAATTCCCTGACTTTGTTTGTCCTTAAATACATCCCACAAAAGAGCACAAAACTTTCAAAAATGCATCCAAAATTGAGGCTCTATGTGGACAGTAACACAATCAGCAATCATCAATTTGAGTTCAACTTATGTACCTGGGAACTTTTCCAGAGTTCAAAACACTGGAGGAGGAGGTGATGAAAACATTAGTAACCCAGAAAATGATGAGTAATATTTTCAGTGGCTGCACGTCCCCGTGTGTGCAAGTAGCCTCAGGTTGATAGCAGATTTTGGACACAAAGTTCAAGATGTAATTGAATATATTTCTTTGAATTGAATAAAACTAATTTTGTATATTGCACACTATTTTTTACAAGCTGCCCTCTGGATATGCTGTGCAGTATGAACATTTTCAAAGAGCACTTGTCAACCGTGACACATTTCTGCTCGGTATTAATAACATTTTGCATTAAGCACAAAAGTGTGACTTTCAGATTCCAGATATTACAGATTATTCTAGAACATAAAAACGCATAACGACTCCAGAGTACTACAGTAATATAAAACTCCAATTGTGTAAAGTCGTGACTTTAGCATGCCAGATGAACAGTTTATTCCGATTGAATATGTTGTGTGTCTCTCGTTAACAACCATGACCATATTCTACATTTGAAAAAGCACTGAGAAGCTTCCACTCCAGCCTGCTTCTTGCAAATGCTAGTTGCCTAGCAATGCAATCACTGATTTTATGGTCTGTGAAGTTCGCAAGAGCCAGAGAGAAAGACACAGACTGAGAGAGAGCGATATCGAGAGATAGCGAAAGAGAGAAAGACTAAATGGATAAAGAAAGACAGAGAGCGATGGGGGTGGGAAAGCATTTGAATATTATTTCAAGCGATTTCCCTTCAAATCTGATACTGATAAATCCAGAGAACACTGTATGACGATGACTGTATGATATGGGAAACATGTAACATATTGATCTGTTTATTTGCACATGCGGAGATAAGGTATGCTGCGGGAGTCGATCCGTCTTCATCTATAGGCTACGTCGGGCTATACTGTATGTGCAAGCAGTTTAGATGATTATGAGACACATGATTTAATATAGAGATCTAGAATCTGCTTCGTTCCAGGTCTGTGTTTTTGCCTTTACAACACATGAGACCTTCCGTTCCTTCTTTCTGCACATACACAGACCGAGTGAGAGACAGCCAGGGCTCATCTTAGATCCTAATCTCCCAAGACTCGCCTCCACGAGGAAGTTCTCTTTAACCATCCTACGGTTTTCCTCTCTTATCATTTCAGCCTCCCTGTACCACCTCATAGAAGAGCCAAGTTCAAAGCGCCATTCAAAAGCCGCCGCTGTAAAAGAGGAGCAGGAAATCTAATTAGTATGAGTGACAAAGAAATTAAAATAACCTGAGCTGTATTCGTGGCACTGAGGTTATGGACATCGTCATGCTGCAGGCTGAATATTAAAACAGGCCTTTTCTGTATGTGACAGAAGAGTTCTGACTCAGGTGACAGAAATCGGGGCCAGTGGTTTGTCCAAAAGGGCTGTATCATCTTCCATTTAGTTAAATGAAGTACTATAACCCAGGGCTTATTACATTGAAGAATAACGAGGAAACTTGGCTTTGGTTATGTGATTATTGGACTATGAGCTGGTTTCTTACCAGGACACAATAGGACATAACTGTTTTGCAATTTACACTGCTCATACTTTACCTGGGTTAACAATTAATCCTATTCATAAACTGACGTTTCACGCTGTACATTCATAAACCCTGGTTGACATTCTAATTTGCATATTTGTCAGTGTCACTGATTGGACGAATGCGGTACATGGCTCTAACACTGAATGGACTTTTTGGTGGACTATATATGCAAGAATAAAACAGACTCTTCTTTGCTTCAACTCCCATTTTCCGTCATCATTTGGCATTTTTCCCCTCAAATGCTTATTTTCTACAAACAAATTATGTAGCTGCAAGCTCAAACCAAATATATTCTGTGCCATCTTATCCGAATTTACACTTGTTTTCTCTGCTGATTCTGTGAGTCGTTTGTTTGCAAGTGAATTATTGACATTTCCTTTTTGACAGTCCACAATTTCCAGTCAGCACTTAGGGAGACTGTAAAATCTCAGCAAGTACTGGAACAGCCACTCCGACACTTCAGTTACAGACTCTTTAGGATCTCCACAAATGCAGAAGCAGTGATGAGTGAGTTTTCTGAGTAACAAAAAATGTTGTGAAATAGCAAATATAATTTAAAAATATATATGTCTTTGCAAAATGTGAAATGCATTGCATGTATTTTGGCTTTTGCATAAATGTATGCATGGTCACATTTTTCTTATGAGATCAGGTTGACAAAAATGTCAGGTGAGAAGGGACTCACATGAGATATCACATGACTTCATAGGTGTTTTGAGCACAAGTGGCTGGCAAAAGTGGGATGTTGTTGATTTCCATATTTAATTTGCATCCTTTTTTTTCCTTCCTTTCGGGCTGGAAGAAAACATCAAAATAAACGAACAATGCTGCCACGTTACAGGCTCGCACACAGCAGGAGTGTCACACACGCATGAATGCGTTTACAAAACTGAACAGTAATTTGAGAACTGCTACCATAGTCGAGAAAGATTCAAGAGACACTGAGCAATTTAAAATGAAGGAATGGAGAAAAAAACTCCATTTGGACTCCTGTCTTATCTCACTTTCCTCCTCCACTCTTACCTTGTCTCACTCTTTATCTCCGTTGCTGTCATGTCTCCATCTCCCTCCCCACTTTTGTCCAGTTTCACTGTCCTTCTTCCCTCTTGCCAAGTCTCATTCTCATCCTGCACTCAACACGCCTTTTCACTGTTTATGACAAACGACTGATGAAATCATTCATTTTCACTGAGTTCTAACCCACTGTGGTTGTCAGATCAAAAGTGGATCAGTCATTTTGGATAGAAGCATCTGCCAAATGCATAAATATAATAGATCCAGTTTGACTACACGATGTGCACCATCCTCCAAGACCTTGTTTGTGAGATGGAAATTAATATTAATATAATTAATATATATATATACACTGAACAAAATTATAAACGTAACACTTTTGTTTTTGCCCCCATTTTTCATGAGCTGAACTCAAAGATCTATACTTTAATCATCGCATAGTATTTATTTTACAGGTTTGTCTCAAGAGAAGATGAGTTTTCACAGTATGACGACTAGAGGGCAGTGGACTGAATCATGAACAATGGATCAGGGTTTGACAGCGGCACAGCCATTGAAGAGGAGTGGACCAACATTCCACAGGCCACAATCAACAACCTGATCAACTCTATGCGAAGGAGATTTGTTGCACTGCGCGAGGCAAATGGTGGTCAACACCAGATACTGACTGGTTTTCGGACCCCCCCGGACCCCCCAATACAGTAAAACTGCACATTTTAGAGTGGCCTTTTATTGTGGCCAGCCTAAGGCACACCTGTGCAATAATCATGCTGTCTAATCAGCATCTTGATATGCCACACCTGTGAGGTGGATGGATTATCTCGGCAAAGGAGAAGTGCTCACTAACACAGATTTAGACAGATTTGTGAACAATATTTGAGAGAAATAGGCCTTTTGTGTACATAGAAAAAGTCTTAGATCTTTGAGTTCAGCTCGTGAAAAATGGGGGCAAAAACAAAAGTGTTTCGTTTATAATTTTGTTCAGTGTATATATATATATTGTTTAACACTGTACTCACTGTAGGACATCCCATCATACACATCAGAAAAAGAAGGTACGAAATATGTCACTGGGGCTTTGCACTCTACTAAAATGTACCGTTTGGGTACTACTGTATGTACCATTTATGGGTAAATTAGGTATAAATAGTGTACCTTTTGTAAATCCATTTTTTCAAAGCAACCCTATAAATACAGGGTAAATGCTCTTTGTTGTAATCCTTTACTGAAGGCATAAACAGAATCATGGAAGCTTCACAGCAAAACGCTCATAAGACTGCCACTAGGGGGCGAATTGCAACAGCTGTTTTCAGGGGTCATAGATCGTGAAAAAGTAACTTCACAATCCCACTTCAATCTTGTTCTGTCTAACTTCCCCTAACAAGATTCTGCATTGATTCACCATCCCTTTCAAACCCTCTTTCCAACTCTGTTTCACTGCTTGAGCACAAACAGAAAGCTAAAATTAGCAACTGCAAAGCAAATCTGCAACGCAACCTTTTAAAGATTGTCTCCAGTAAAGTTAAATCATTAGCAACCTAGTTCAAGATGGTGTGATGATATTTAAATCATAAGATTCGCTTTTAATAAAATGCATCATGTAAAAGTGAAACCTGACAATGAAGGTTTCTCAGTGGCAAAGGAAAAACTGCAGCTATCAGCTGTAATTCTTTTTTTTTTTGTCACAAGATTAAACACTGCACTTTGAAAAAGTGTGTCATTGCCAGCTGGTGGTGATTTCAGACTGATCTCCAGCTTAGATGGCGCATTAGTCACCTATGACCTTCACACACCTAACATCTTCAGATCCACAAGTGTTCTTTAGTGGCTGATTCCTTCTTTCTGTCTGTGTCTGCCTGAGGTTTTTTCTATATATGCAGACTGAAATATACTCAGGGATACACAGTACTACTTATCAATCAGAGAATGTGAACAAACTCAATCTCCTGAACATCAAAACATAACGCACGTACCTGTGTTTGATCTTTTCTGGCATCCCGATGTTGCTCATCTCGTTTCATGTCTAACAAGAAAGATCAAATTTGACATTCAGAAATCTTTTTAACAGACATTCATGATGTGTAACATTAAAAAATGTGCATGTGCATTTAAGGTTTTGTCTTTGAAAATGTAATTGACGGCAAAAAGCATCAACAATAAGAAGCATTTTGTCAGCTGTAAAAAAGCATTTGACACCATTCAACATTTAATAGCAGGACGACCCAGAAGACCCCAAAGTTTCTTTCCAAAGCACAATATTTCTGTAATGATTTTGTGAGCAGTCTGCCGAACCCCAGCTAAGAGGATGTGGGACATGAATGTTTTATCGTCGTGAGCTTGAAATCACATTACATGCCAGCGATGCGTGCCTCCACTTTGGAGAATTACATAAATGCAGTAAAAACATCTTCATGCTAGCAAGTGCAGGATGAGGCAAAAATTAAGAACATTTCACCAAAATGTAGTCTCTGCTCCGTAATGACATGTTCCTCTCTGCGAAACAGATTGAGTCTGCCCCGTCTGAGTGGGTCATTATATATTTAAAATGCCGGATTTGAACACAGGGAGCTGTTTTTTCTTCATCTCCCATGTTTTTAGGGGAGGTTCTTGTCCTAATGACATTTCAAGGTGGGTTAGGAGCTGTTAAATTCTAATCCTGTGAACTGGAGCAGATTAAGACATCCTACAGATTGCCAAAGCGAACAAACACTATTGGTTTTTGCAATTAAGGATCGCAAGGATGCTTGTTGTCATGGACATAAATGGGAATGAAGTCAATGTTCCTCCAGGAAGGATACATAATAGCATTAACATTATTACAACCAGTTCCAGGCAAAGCTTCACTTAGATAACTTTATGAAACCCTGTCACTGCAGTTTGCGATCCTGTTGACTGTCCTTTGATCCTCAACACCTGGAAGTCAATTGTTATTCGGATGTTACACCTGTGACACATTCTGTCTGGTTCAAATAGACGTGTTGTAACACAAAAGTTGGAGTGAGCCCTTCTCCGTCGCATCAGCAGTTGCCATGGTGACAGTGCACCTGCAGGTTGAGGGTGAATCTGAGGGAAACAGTGCAGGCCTTTACATGTGTCATTTTCTCTTACAGAATATGTAAGTGATTGGTCAAAAGAGGCTTACAGCTGACCTCAGACGTTCTCATAGAGTTTCTAGCAGTGTTGTGGGAATTATGACGCCACTGGGATTTACTAGAATCTTCGGCAGATGGTACAATGCCAGGAAAGCAGCAAGCCAAAAGGCGATTTTTGCTGTAACTGTATCCAGACATCATCAACTTCAGTGTTTTTCTCAGACTCATCTGTGGCAGATGTTCTACAGAAGCCGATGTGGAACGAGTCTCAGCCTCAGACGACATGCACACGGACCACCAACTGTCTGTTCGCTCGCTGTCTGATGCATATGCAACACAAAAGTGGCAAGTGCTGACTGAAACCACTACTTCATATCTGTTTGGCTGGCTTTCCATTTCATATTTTATTATTTAGTTATATATTATTATATAAATATTATTACCATTTAAAATAACTGTTTTCTACTTCAATATATTTTAAAATGTAATGTATTTCTGTGAAGAAATATTTCATATTATTATCACCATTGAAAACAGTGCTGTGTATGTAATATTTTTGTGGAAACCTTACATTTTTCCTTCATGAATAGAAAATTCAAAAGAAGAGGATTTGTTTAAAACAGAATTTATTTGTAACCAAGTAAGAATCTTAACTGACCCCTGCAAAACTGTTTTCAAAATCTATTCAAATGATCCACACTGTATATTATTTATTTTTAATATATTTTTTATAGATTTTTATGTTTAATGTTATATTCATTTCATTATTTATATTACTATATAGTATACTTTTTGATTGGTCGCTGTACATGTTGGTCACATTATCTATTTCTGTCAAACTTAAAACTAATAAGTCAAGAAACAGAAATAAGTAAAAGTCTGGCTATTCATTTTTATAAGAATAATGGTACCCATCTGAACCCATTGCTTTTAATGGGTGAGATTCAAACCTGAATTTCACATATGGGCCCCAAGGCTTAGCATGTCAGAGCACATGTTAACTGCCAGACCAGAACACTGACATTTGAATCCATCTTGATTGGAATTCTCAGAACTGAAGTCAAGTTTTTTAGGTTGTGCTTCACTGTCACACCACATTAAAATGACATAGGAGAGTTTGATTATTTTCCTGAATTTTTAAAACTAGTTGTCATATTGTATTACTAGGCCTTATTATATTATTGTGTCATCTCTATCAACATATTCATGTTATAGTGTAACATATATAATTCACAGGTATTCACTGAGGTCCTAGACTCAACTTCCAGCGAGTTACATGTCAGACATCACCAGAATCAAAGCTGGCAGTTTCAAAATGGGTCAGCCAATCATAAATTACCTCTCCAGTAGAGCTCCTGAAGCTTTTCTCTTACAGGTGTATCTGAGGAGCCCATATGGGCCTCAACACATGTTCCGTAATGATGTGTTGGAAAATCCACAAGAGGAAATGGTTTGTGTTCTATGTAGGAATGGGAATTGGGAAGAATTTAATGATTTGGGTTCCAATTATTCGGTTCCACAATTGTAGAGTAGAGTAGTAAAGCAGGCTACCTGCAATTACAGAAACGCAATTTCATTGTTAAATGAGCAATAACATTAATGTATGTATTATTAAATACAAATGACAAAACCCATAATCTACATTTTTATATGCATATGTTGTTATATGAACAACACGCCAAACCTGGCTCATCTGGAGTGTTTGTTTGGAACCTGGTGCAGCTTCTTCCTTTGTTTTCTTTTCCTGCACCTAAATAATCGGCCCGAGATCGCCTGAACGAGGTGGTCTCAACCAGATTGAAAACTAACTCTGGAGCATTTCGATTGTGGTGAGAAAGCAATCCAGCCCAACGGACCAACAAATCAAGCTGCATCATAATCTATAATGGGAAATGTGTTACGTAAAAAGCTGCAGTGTTTGATTCTGTGTGTGAGCACATTAGTTATCGCAGTTGAAAACCAAAGAGCGCTTCTTCATCTTAAACTGTTGTGTAATTACTCTTCTCCGAAACAGGTGCATTACAAGAATGTTGTCCAGAAGAAGCCTTGATTCCCACTCTAACTGACTTACCAGTTAGAGCGGGAATCAAGGCTTTGTCAGGACAGCATTCTTGTAACGATGCCTACATTCACAATAAACCCGCAGAGCTAACTTCTTGATGGATGAAGCTATGAAGAAAAAGGTGTACTCTGACCAATGAGAGGACAGTTTTATTCATATGCGAGATGCATCTTGCATAAACACATTTTGGAAACGTTGCCTTGTGAAAGCGAAACTGAACCAAGAGGAAAATGCAACATTGTAACAAGTCCCTGTTTTGGAAAAAAGCAAACGATATACAGGTCTGAAAACAGCCGTGCTCTATGGGTCTGATTCATAGGGTCTGGGTCTGATTCACTTTTAAAAAGAACCGGTTTATTAAGAGTTGTTCTTTCAGGGATGGGACTACAAAGCAAAAGGAACAGTTTGTTTTTCAACCATGAATACCGGCGTCTTAACGTCTGGTATCAGAAGCATTTTAGTGGATAAGAAGTATCAGACTATTTTAATAACAGTCATTTATAAAAAAAAAATAAAAAAGTCATCAATTGCAAACCCTACTCAAAATAACTCTTTTTGGTTATTCTTTTATGAAGACTATTTAACACAGGTAAATAGGATACATTTTGTAATATCAATAATACTTTTCCATATTTCTTTCACATTTCCTACTCACATATTTAGATCTTAAATACCTAAGACTGTTACATTTACACTAAAGTCAGTGTCAGAGGACTGACTGTAAGCCAATGCAGAGGTGTGAGATGAGAAGCCAGTGTGAAGACAAGACAATTTATCACCGTTCATTACCTCAGTACCTTTTTTAGTACAGGAAAATTTGGATAAACTGAAAAGTTGTCCGAAAACCCACTTTAGAAATTGGGGTTATTTAGATTTAGTGTTTTTTTCCACTTTGAAAATAACATTTAGAAACTTATGTCTTACACAATTAAATTTCTTTCAGTCTTTCAGTCCATCATTCATTCTTAGTGAATTCCCCCTGAATGTACTTATCTGCCAATTTCTGCAAATATATATAGAAAAGCAATAAAATTGCCAGTGTTTGTAAGAGCCTCTTTCTCTTAATCCATAATGGTTGCATTCTTTACATTGTATATTCTGTCAGTTGCTCTCTTTCTGTGTCTCTGAATCCAGTGACCTAAAAAAAAATTAAGGGCAAACAGGACAGATCGATAGTGTTTTATGTGTTTTCACCTCAGCAGGACACCCCATGGTGCAGAAAATACTTTTTCTAATTAGACTTAGACCCTCAATGGCTCTTATTTTGGCCTGAGAAAAGAAAGAGCAATGCCAGTCTAATTGTCTGGTGATGCAATGTTTTAATTAGATAAGTTAACAGGCAGGCAGTATTCTCCACCCCATCATTAACTATATTCATTATCCCTATGGCTGCAGTGGCGATTGATCATGACAGATCACACGGGAGAGACTCAGGCCGGAATCCAATAAGATCCAACGTCCTGAACCAGAGGAGCAGAATTAAACGACTGTTAGAGCAGACGAAGGAAGACTGATAATGCACAGCAGCCAGCGACCCCAGATAAACTGAGCTCGGTTTAACAGATTTACATGATATCCCATCTAAATACTTCTGCGGCTCTGAGATGCTATCATCCTATCAAAATATTTTAATGCCAAAATATTTTATCTGCAGGGAAAAGATCAAAGCTCTTAATCATAATGTCAGTATTTAAAGGATAAAAAATGGTGTTGTTTTTGTTTATGTACTTTTGAAGTATGCAAAAATCTAAATGTAACTTTCCTCTCAGGCAAACCGATACATCATTTGATCTGTAAATCATAAGAACTCTATTTTAATTATGCATCATGAGTAATGCTGATAAGAAACATATTCAGGTTCAATGTATTATTTTTATGATGGATGTCTGGATTCAATGCTGAGGTCAATACAGCCACTTCACTTTGGATTGTGGGTAAATTGTGTTTCTAACTAGCCCAATAAACCACTTAGGAGATTTCATGCTAAAGCACACACGTGTCAATAAGCAATTAATGAAGACAGAGGAGGAGACAGAAACAAAGTAACAGGTGCCACATAAAATATAACCAATTCTTCAGTTCTTTCAAAGTCTTTAAGTGTTAGTACTTATACTCAAAAAAAGTCTACAATCTGCCATATTTGCTCATGACACTCATGTTCAACATCTAAGTTTTTCTAAACCATCACCTGAGCTAGAAATGACATGTAACGAATCAGTCTGAAGAAAGCAGGGAAAAAAAATTGCAAAACATACTGTAATTTAAAAATATATTTTGTTTGTTTTACTTTTTTTATTATTTATTATTTAAAATTATTATTTCAATAATTAATTCACTAATTTTTGCAACTCAGATAACTGAGACATGCTATTCAGCTAAACTCTATGGAAACTTGTTTCTGCCATGAAAAAAA
>NW_015552843.1:250078-250772 GCF_001515605.1 Sinocyclocheilus anshuiensis | reverse complement strand
ATTTTCTCACAATTTGGGAGGGGGGGGGTGGTCAGAATGGTGAGATATAAACTCAGAATTTCAAAATATAAACTCACAATTTTTAGAAAAAATAATTGCAAGATGGTTACTTGCAGTTGCAAAATATAAACTTAGATTGCACCAAAAAGGCAGAACTGTGATATGAAAAGTTGCAATAACTTGTTTTATCTGGCTTCCTGCAAAAAAAACAAAAAAAACAAAAAAAAACTAGGGATGCACCGATACTGGTATCGGTATCGGATGATTTTGAGTAGTGAAAAAAAAAATCAATTTTGTTAGCATTTTATATGAAATATTATTTTTTATATTTATAGGGAGCCTTACTGAAGCAAACTTCATTTTTATTATGGCCCATGCAGGGTTAGTGGTTTATTCTGAACATTTGGGATGCATATCGGGCCCGACGCTGCGCTCCTGTACTCGTACTCGTACTCATACTTGTTAAAATGCTCCAATACCAAAAGCCAATACCACACAGAACAACAGAAAGCAGAATGGAGTTATTAGAGATTAAAGATGTCTACGAAGTATATGTATGCAATGAATATAAAACATTCAGTATTAACGCCTGTATAGCTGATGTGCGCCAGCTGGTAAGCAAATCACGCTGAGTGGATTGAGCGCACGGCAGCGCAGATGCGCGAGCTTGTCGAGTGAATATCCCTTTCTCACA
>NW_015552843.1:247075-249389 GCF_001515605.1 Sinocyclocheilus anshuiensis | reverse complement strand
TAAAAAAAATATATATATATATATATATATATATATATATATATATATATAATCAACAGAATCAATGGAAGCTCCTGGCTCCTGGTTACTCTAAAGCATTGGCCAAATGAATCGATAGGAACTGCTTATGCACAGCATTGAGCTTTAATCAGGCTGTCCAGCGGTATTCAATAGTCACTGTCTGCTAATAAAAATGCTGCAGATGAATCTCTGTGACAGAAAAGTATTAACAAGGTTGGACATAATATTGAAGGAACAGAGGTGTTACGTTTTTTTTGTAATTATAAATATTATCTTGGCCTGATTGAAGCATTTAGCCATCCTTTCTCACCCGTCTGTTATTCTGAACTTGACCATTGTTGACTGTGGAAAACAAATTTTTTTTTAGTTTATAATAATGTGCTGGGGTTTTTTTTTTATTATGCAGTCACAGTTATTGGTGACTGGAGCTTCTCAAGCTTCCAAAGGTATGCAAAAGTATCATAAAAAGTATCAAAGTAGTCCACACTGATTTGTGCAAAAAAAATCACTTTTTTTGTTGCACAGAAGAAATAAATCATATGGATTTGAGACAACATGAGGGTGAGTAAATAATGACAGAAGTTTGATTTTTGAGTGAACTTTTCATTTAAATGATCTGCCACAGTCTTTACTTGTAATCTTCCTTCCCACTATAGAGTCTTTTCACAAATTGCTGTGTCAATAAAACTGACTGTATCTTGGAAAGAGACTGTAACAGACTCATTAAATTGCAGAAAAGCCGAGCAAGGCTTTTCTGCTACGTGACCAGAAATGTCTGATGTGAGTCAGTGGGTTGGTATGCACACACTTCATACTTTGTTCATTTCTTGTTCTGAATACGCATATGATCGCAAGCTGTCACAGAAATGTATGAAACAGATCATTGGCATTCATGAAGCAGAAATGAACAGTGTTAGTAAATGTTCAAAAGTGTGAGCATCTCTACATTTCATGGTTTGTAACCGCTTCCATAGTGTATCCATCTGTGCCTGTCAACATTAATCAATGTTTTGACAGTGTGGGCTTTTTGAGAATATATATTTAAAAAAAATGTTCAGTAATGAGTGCTTCTGTTTATTCTAAATGATGTTTTTTAGTGTTTGGCAGTTTTGTTTTTACATGGAATTATTAGGAGAAAAAGCTATCAAAATATAATATTTGTCTGAGACAGGGTTATAATAGTTTACTAAAACTGAAGCCATTAAACATTTTTATTTCATGAAGAAAATAAAACTCTACTAAAAATTATTTTATTTCAGCTTAGTTCTGCTAGTTTTATTTAGTTTAACTTGATGTGCTAAAATACATAAAAAGAAAATGACTAAAACAGTAGATAATAAAAACTAAAAAACAACAACAACTAATAAAAATGACAAAAGCACAAAACAAAATTACTAAAACCTAAACTTAACTAAAAATTCAAATGAAAACTGGAAATATACAAATAAAAACGAATTTCAAATATTAGTGAAAACTATAATAGTATCTCAGTGATACTAAAATAACACTGGTTTACGATGAATAGATGCATAAATCAGTTATGCAAGTAGCTGCAGCGGGCCAGGGTTATTTCAGTATCCATCAATTTAGGTGTTATTTTTGACTCTGAGCTTTGCCTTGAAAAGCAAATTAGCTCAGTTGTTAAAAACAGCTATTATCAATTGAGAATCATTTCTAGACTTAAATCAACACTTTCCTTTCAAGACTTGGAAAAAGTTATTCATGCATTTATCACATCACGATTGGACTACTGTAATTCCTTATACCTAGGTCTTCCCCAATCTTCACTGGCTCGTTTGCAGATGGTCCAGAATGCAGCAGCCAGACTGTTAACTGGTGCAAAAAAACGTGATCATATCACTCCAATTTTAGCGCCGCTCCACTGGCTTCCTGTTTCCTTTAGAATTCAATTCAAAATTTTGTTGATTGTTTTTAAAGCACTTAATGGACAAGCCCCATCATACATTTCTGATCTCATCTCATTTAATTCTGCTCCTAAGTCCCTCAGATCTGCTAATAAAGCTCTTTTATATGTCCCACGGTCACAACTTAAGTTTAAAGGTGACAGAGCCTTTGCAGTAGCTGCTCCACGGTTATGGAATCAGTTGCCACCTGACATTAAAAGTAATAAGCTATTTTCTGTCCTGTTTTTGACCCCCTCACCAGAACGCTCTGTTTGAATAGATGTGGAGGATTGTAGACTCAGAAGTAAACTCCCACTGCTGTGATTGGCTAATAGTTGTGTGTTTGACAGTCTTCATCCTTCACAGATGGACGCTGCTGTGATTTAGGT
>NW_015552843.1:234528-246422 GCF_001515605.1 Sinocyclocheilus anshuiensis | reverse complement strand
TATTCTGTTACACCAAATACACAAAATAATGATCTTTAAAAAAGCATCATATGACCCCTTTAATGGACAAGCCCCATCATACATTTCTGACCTTATCTCATTTAATTCTGCTCCTAAGTCCCTCAGATCTGCTAATAAAGCTCTTTTATATATCCCACGGTCACGACTTAAGTTTAAAGGTGACAGAGCCTTTGCAGTCGCTGCTCCACGGTAATGGAATCAGTTGCCACCTGACATTAAGAGTGCTCTTTATTGGATGAATGAAACATTTTTTTCAGTGTGTATATATATATATATATATATATATATATATATACACACACATTTTATATTTTTTATATTTTTATTTTTATTTCAGTTAAAATTGTAGTATATTTGTAGTGTTTTTTTATGTCTATATTGTTGTCATTAATTTTTATTTCAAGTTTTTGTTTTAGTTATTTTAGTACATCAAAATAAACTAAATAAAATTGTATTTTATTTTATACTTTACTGTATTTTATGATTGTTTTGTACAGCACTTTGGTCAGTGTAAGCTGAATTTAAATGTGCTCTATAAATAAAATGTACTTACTTACAGTATCATTTAGATACTACTGTAGTTTTTATTCATACACTAAACATTTTTTTTGATTCATCCAATTAAAAAAATTTAGGGTAATGATTCACATCTATATTTTTTAACTTGAGCCAAGTTAAAAAATATAGATGTGAATCATTACGCTAAATTTTTTTAACTGGATGAATGAAACATTTTAGCACAACAAAAAGAGCAAATAAAATGGTTATTGTTACAATTCATGAAAATAAATGAAATTGAATTGTTACCATTGTTGTGATTCATGTGCTGAACGTTTAAGTCTGTGTGTGACTTTAGCATATTGCCACACACGATTTAAGGATTATATAAATCCAATTAAAATCATCTCAAGGTATTAATGAAACATGAAATTTGAAAAAGTTCATTAATAAACACACACAAAAAATTCACTAATGCTTTAATTAGAAGATAGGTCACCTTCTAAAAACAACCTATTTATTACTTTTCTTCCCTTGAAATCAAATAACTCTGACTTCATGATGCATTGCCACATTAACAGGAAAAAAATGATAGTAACATAAACTAAGTTCCAAGTGCCCAACCAAAGGGAACGCCAATCACTATAATGGTGAAATAAAATAAAAAAACACATTTTAGGAAAATCAACATCAATTTATGAAGTTAGCTTATGTGATGTTCTCTCAAATATTTCAGTTGTATTGAGAATTCAACATTCAAAATGACTTTGGGAAACGAGTGAATGCAACTAGTAAAAGATGACTGCAGACATGGAGGAAATGGGTGAAAAGTCTATTAACCACTTAAAAGATGTAGTAAGATACTGTGCAGATCTTAAATAAGCAATGGTAAGATATATAGTCCATTATAAATGTAAAAGTAGATTTAATATGGTGTTCATTGTGTGTTATAACTAATCATAATCTTAAAAGTTATAACCACAAATGCGTAAGCATTATAATGTATTATAATTGTTGTTATGATTATTTATAAGATGTAAGAACATATTATAAGGTTTTTTTTATAATGCATTAGGAATACCCTTATAATGTATTATAAATATGGGCTTCATAGAAAGTGTTACCATACTTTCTTTTACTTGAAGTTGATTTGAAGGACCACAAATTGTTTTATGGTTTTAGTTTACTATAGTAGCCCTGCAGCTGACTCTACATTATCTCTGACACGATTCCAAACGTTATTAGGCTAATTATTATTTCTACCTCGTCTTGTTTGGCCCGTACCCTAAAACCTCCATTTCAGTGCTTCCTCATCATCCAAACACTTCCAGATCAGCATGTTTGATATAATATACTGACATTGTCCCCTATCACCTCTGAAACGGAGAAGTGCCAGATCATACAGCTTTATGAGCTGGGACTGATTTAGAAGGAAGATATAGTGATTATCTGTCCGTCAACAGCAAAAAGAAATGTTTTAAAACCCAATTTTCTCACTTTCAATTACCAGCCCATGAAGGGGAGGCAGAGAGGGGTTTGAAGAAATGAGCCGTGTGACTTCAGTCCACTGCCGAACTGTCTGAGTGAGTGAATGAGGTACTTAGCCTCAGTGAGTCTCTCATTCTCATGGCTCATTTTCAGCATTATTTTATGTTGACGAATGATGGCTTCATGAATATTTATATTTGATCTATTTAGCCACAAATGAGCAGTAGGCTAATTTATTGCAAATGCACACATTTTATACATTTCTATCTTAACTGTTCAATACATTAGTACCACAAAAGTCATTTCATATGGAGGGTAGATTGTGAAAAATGATGCTTAATATTCAGTTGCCATGCAAAATGTGATTGCGGCTATAAGTGATGGGGTTTTAAAGATTTTTGAAAATTTTAAATGAGTATTCCATTATTACAATTTCTTTTTAGGTCTGGTTTTGCCAAAGGCAGATTGCAAATGTTCATGAGCAATCATGAAACCTAAACCCATCTGTGACATCACATCCTTTCTGTGTGGGCCTTTATCAGGTGCTTGGCTTTTGCTGTCAGTTATCAGTTTTCTATAAGCCTGTATGTATTTTATTTTTTTCTTTGATTTGGGTCTGTTTCCTCTCCTCCTCATCTTTTGAGTTTACATAATGGCATAATGTAGGACACTGGCCGCCAGAAGCAATATCTCTCCTTGGAACACTTGCGAGTGTGAATGGAGAGGATCTATTTCAGGAAGTGGGTTAATGGTAAAAGGAAGTAGATTAATTTTTATGAATAAACAGCATTATTCGTGTCATAAACTGTGTCCAAGTTCCTGTACTGAATTCAATGGTTCTCAACCGCTGCTGAAGTACCTTCGTTCTGCAGGTGTGTAGAATAAATACTTTCCCGGATATACTACATTTGCCATATTGCCAATCAGTGTCCATTGACAGTCTATGTTTTTTATCTACACTGAACAAAATTATAAACGCAACACTTTTGTTTTTGCCCCAAGACTTTTCTATGTACACAAAAGGCCTATTTCTCTCAAATTTTGTTCACAAATCTGTCTAAATCTGTGTTAGTGAGCACTTCTCCTTTGCCGAGATAATCCATCCACCTCACAGGTGTGGCATATCAAGATGTTGATTAGACAGCATGATTATTGCACAGGTGTGCCTTAGGCTGGCCACAATAAAAGGCCACTCTAAAATGTGCAGTTTTATGACACAGCACAATGCCACAGATGTCGCAAGTTTTGAGGGAGCGTGCAATTGGCATGCTGACTGCAGGAATGTCCACCAGAGCTGTTGCCCGTGAATTTAATGTTCATTTCTCTACCATAAGCCGTCTCCAAAGGCGTTTCAGAGAATTTGGCAGTACATCCAACCGGCCTCACAACCGCAGACCACGTGTAACCACACCAGCCCAGGACCTCCACATCCAGCATCTTCACCTCCAAGATCGTCTGAGACCAGCCACCCGGACAACTGCTGCAACAATCAGTTTGCATAACCAAAGAATTTCTGCACAAACTGTCAGAAACCGTCTCAGGCCAGCCTAAGGCACACCTGTGCAATAATCATGCTGTCTAATCAGCATCTTGATATGCCACACCTGTGAGGTGGATGGATTATCTCGGCAAAGGAGAAGTGCTCACTAACACAGATTTAGACAGATTTGTGAACAATATTTGAGAGAAATAGGCCTTTTGTGTACATAGAAAAAGTCTTAGATCTTTGAGTTCAGCTCATGAAAAATGGGGGCAAAAACAAAAGTGTTGCGTTTATAATTTTGTTCAGTGTATGATGGACCAACACCAAAAAATAATTTTTAAAAAAGAGACAATTGGTATACTTGAAAAATATTTGATAAAAAAAACTGCTTACCTTATTTTTCAGCTTTTGTATCTGTTGTCTCCTCAGCTTGTCTCTGTTGACTACTTCAGAATCTCAGCATACACTCTTAAAAATAAAGGTGCTTCACGATGCCATAGAAAAACCTGTTTTGTCTAAAAAACCTTTAACATCTGAAGAACCTTTCTGTTTCACAAAAGGTTCTTTGTGGTGAAAGAAGGTTCTTCAGATTGTATAAAGGTAAGAAAGTAATGAAAGGTTCATATGGTTTTGTGAGTCCCCCACAACAGGTTGACATGCATGCAAGGTCAAAAAACACTTTCATTGTCTGATAACATACATTTATTTTTTACCTTACTTGCTCAACGATTCATTTTTCCAAACCCCTCCTTTGCGTGGCACTAATCTGCGGTGATTGGTCCAATTGGTCTCATTATCATTTCATCATGCCTGTAATGACTGATAAAGCAGCGCTTGTGAGCGCAGGGCTGCTTTATGTACAGCGTTAGGGGCCATTCACACAGAACGTGTCTTTGCGTCTAAAAACACGAGATGCAGCACTCAGGAATGTTTTTTTTTTTTAAACGCTGTGAAGAACGCGAGGGTCTCGAGACGCACTTTTGAGACGTGATGCAATAAGGACAATAACGGAAATAATAGAAATAGCCAAACAGCAGAATTGATAGATACAAATTTTGACATGGAAAAAAAGAAAATAATTGCACTGGCTATGGCATTTGACATCGATAAAAATGGTGTTGCTGCTCAGAGAACAAAAGGACAGAGATCTGTTTGGGTTCACCCCATCCTCCATGCATAGATATTTTTCTCCAAGCTCTTTTTTTAAGGAACAAGCAACAAGAAATGTTATATAATTCAGGGTATCCGGACACAACCACTATGAGCGCTTCGTCCTCCGCCATGTTGCCGTCAAATAAAACTGTTGTCATGCCAACTTGCTACTGCAAACAGAAGCTCGCAACGCTTGCCCCGCCTCCGAGTTCTTCTGATTGGTCCACTACTTTTGGAACTGACATTGATGAGCGGCACTACGTGTAAAAGTTGAAATTCTTTTTACTTGACACAGCGTCTTAAAAACGCGGCGCTCATGTGCGAGACGCAAGCGTAACGGACATGCACGTCCATCAAGCGCATGTTTACATAGACAAAACGATGGAAAAGTAGCTCCTTGGAATGGAAACACGGGTTCTGTGTGAATGGCCCCTTACTGGGAAACTGCTTTTTTTTCCGCTCCAAAAGCGGCACCTAGTGGCAAAGAATGAATTTGCATTTTCATTCAGACCAATGCAAAAAGACAAACAAGTGGGCGGGCATTGGCAATATGTTAATGTTTCATGTTGATGTCTACATGAAACGGCTTGGGATTCGTTTTAAAAACGACTTGTTTCAATGTTTCAGAGTCGACTCTTTTTTCTTTTGAGAGACAATAATGCACGGTGCACTTTCAGATTTAAAACTTTGCAGGATGTTTTCATTCACTTAAAGCTGTGTTACACACTACATGAAAGGTCATTTTCAAAAATCCATAATAGGGGCACTTTAAAGAACCTTTGACTGAATGTTTCATTGTAGAACCAAAAATGGTTTTTCTGTGGCATCGCTATTAAGAACCTTTTAAGCACCTTTATTTTTAAGAGTGTATACACACTGTAAAAATTATTTTCTGAAGTTGTAAATAAAACAATGATTACTGAACTGTTTTACAAGAAAATAGTCATTCAACTTAAACTGTCATGTTTAATTCAATGTGTCACTTGCCATTTCATTGCACTTGTTTTTTAAATTTACTAGCAATTTCTGAGTGAAAACCTTACACCCATTTTTTTATCCCCAGTGGGTTATCAGGTATTTTTGCATACTGTTGATAGTGTTGCCTACAGGTGAGAAAACCGCACTAAGGAAATTTATAATTGTATTTCTATCTAAAAATGACTCTCACCATGATTCATATAATAGCTGAGGGCCTTGATATTTTATTTACTCATTTATTTATTACCCCAAAGTGATTTTTTTATTCCGTGTGCAATATTTAAAAGATCTTTACCCAGCAGGATCTACTAGTGAAGCAAATACCAACACATTTAATCGCAATCTCCTGCCCCTGACACAAATGTCATCCTTATTTTTCATGGCTGAAAATCCAATTATCAAACCAGCTGAAGTTATCCTACAAAGTTCATCCTGGCAACACAACAGCTTGTCTGGGTCAGAGCGAGAATGGGATTTTTCAACATGCTGCTCATAATTGAATTTGCTCCTCTGATTGTCGGCTCAGGAGATCTCATCCCACTGACGAGCCCAGAGTTATGTTTGAATTTATGGAAAAACAAGTGTGACTGTTAGCGTGCGTGTGAACCGCATGATGAATTGGTAATGGTGGAGGGACACCGGGAGCATCTGAATGTCTTTATCAGATTGTCTTGGGTGTGACTTGAAAATGCATAATTGAATTATATTATGAAGCTCAAATCAATGGACGCTATCAGTCTGTCCAAACATTTGATGAAAAATCATGAGCTTATAGAGCAATTATTTAAGGTCTGTTTCATGTTGGCACATGTGAGATGATCCTAAATGTAACAAGCGTGTAAATGATGGAGGACCTTACAGTAAACAGCATGCAAGATGTCTTGTCTTAATGTTCTTTGTTTTTACTAGAGAAATGGGCATGCACTGAAGATAATTATAGTCATGCTGTAAATGTTGTTTTTGTTATTTTTTAATTTGTTGTTCAGTCTCTTATCACTCTTTAGCAGTTTTTCCATTCCATCATTTTTCCCATAATGTTTCCAATAAATATGCAATTTTTTCTAAGTAAATTAAAGGTCCACTTTAAATTTTTTGCTAATTAAAAAGGTTTTGCACATGAAGAAATTAACAGCAATTTTTAAAAATATGAATACAATTATGGAGTGTTACACTAAGTGCAAATAGCCTGCTTTGTTGGCAGAGGCTATTTGCACTAACTCCACCCACCAATCTGTGGCTGGGCTGGACAACATAACAAAAGACAGCTGTCAATCAATGGCTTCAGTGAAGTAGATGATAAAGTATGGGCTTACATTGCTCAAAATATGATCTTTCGCGCGCAGAATTGTGGCAGAAATGTAAGCCCATAATAAAGCGCATGACGCATTCTTTATGACACGAGCAACTCGAGTTCGAATCCACCTTTTGCAGAACTCATTCTTCTCCCTTTTCACATCTCTTATCACATCGGAAAGGCATTTGTTTTCAATAAAAAATGAAGGAAATAATCGAAAAGTTTAAAATAGTATCAGGCAGGGTTAGGGTAAGTGTAGGGATGGCTTTATTGTCCCAATAAGGCAGCATCCATTTAATAATTCTAATAAAAATGATCATTTACACTCAGTACGTTATTATTGCATGCTGTTTTACAATGTACTACAATACTGAGGTGCAGATATTTGCCACTATTTGCGATTAGTAGTAGAAATAGCAGAAAATACTGCTATAGTGTGAATAGAATCTATCGCTATTTGCACTTAACCTTAGTGTAAATAGCATCTATCACAAATAGCCGCTGCCATAAAATTATGTACACTCACATGAGATGAATAATCCAGCCACATCATATATTAATATTAACAACAGAAATACATTTACCTCGTATCACTTTTAGAATAAATGCAGGGACATCAAGCACCAAACACGAATACAAAATGTCACAGCGACAGCAATCCAATCATGTTTCCAGACACATGAAAAATGCATGAAAATATTTATGATTGAATCGAAGAATGTCCATTTTGTTGATGTTCCTGAGAAAGAGAAAAACAAAAATTAACAAAACAAACATTTAGCATACAACTTTGGTGACAGCAGTTAACAAACAAATCTAATACATCCATGCCAATAGGTGTCGCTATCAAGTCCAAATCACTAGAATGAAGAATAGTCTCATTTAAAGAAAATAGTTTGAGATTATTTTGATTTTTTTTATATGGTGAGTTTCTGATGTTAAAGTTTTGATGCTGATATTTGATGCTGATACATGTCTTACAATTACTTTTTCCATTTATGGGAAAACCACATCAGAAAGTCACCACAGGTCATGAGAAAGCAGCACCGGCAAAAATAAAAGCAAATGAGCAGCAACTTTGAAATGGTAGTTTGGGGGATGAGGCTATTCTGATTATGCTCTTTGGTAAGCCACCGTTCTGTATAATTCATGTTACACCTTTCAAATGAAAATGCAATTTAAAGGCTCTCTGTCAGAATCAGTCATGATCAGATGCCTAGATAGAGGAAAAGGTCTGTTTTTGCACTAAAGAATACTGCCTAACTTCACATACTGTACAGTAAACTGACAGGATTGGAAATGAGTTTGCTGAGCAGGGAGACTCCAGTATTCAGTAAAAGATTTGTTTCTTGCTTCTTTGACTTTCTTGTCAGTCTTGACAGGGTCAGGCTATCTCAGAAAAGCTGCTTGCATACAATGTGAAGGCTGAGTTTAAAGATAAATAACCTTACAATTTCGTGCTGTTGTTTTCCCTCACTTTCAACCAAGCAAATTTCACTGTCAGGGATGAATGTTTTTCAGGGTACAAATATAGATAGGCTGCAGATGTGATGTGGCTTTGATATATTTTCTGTAATCTTGTGAAAGTGTAAGTGTAACTTTTTCAAAGTTTGTTTTAAATATTTAAAGGCACTTACAGATGATCTTTAGTCTCAAAAACTGCCCATAATCTTCTACCAAGCAGCTATGGTATCAACAGAATATTCTTTGATCTAACAGCCTATCCTGATACCCTGGTATGCATCTCATATATGTGTATTTGTGTGCATAATGCTTTTATTGATTCCCTATTTGTACAGTTTGTGTAGTTCTGTAAATTCGAACAGGCGAGCGGTGCTTATTAATACACCGCATGTACTTCTGAGAGCTCAGACTCAGGCCTGCCACAGATATTTCCACTCGTTTCTGGAAGCAGAATGCTTTTAAAGTCAAATTATCACACACATCTTCCTGTTTGCCAGTGAAGATGGTTGAACTCTGTGTGCGAGTTTGTGTGTGTGAGAGAGAGAGAGCGCACGCATATATATATCTCTCTCAAGCTGCACTCCTTCCTTAAGAAAACTCCAGAGCACTGCTCACAGATAGCTTCATCCCCAACTCGACACCCCTGAAAAGGCTTCGGTAAGCCCTTCCACACTCAGTCTGAGACTGACTGACTGACTCTGTCTGGAGGCAGGGTGCAGGGTGCAGATAACACTTCCTCTCTCGGTTTAGGAGCTGAACATACTCTGTAACTCTTGAGAAGAGGAAACGAAGCTGTTTTCCAACTGGATTCTCAGTGTGACAGACTCAACCACAATCAGGGGTTGAACTGAGAAAATCTGCCTAATTAATGCAACTAATGAATCATATTTATATGGCATATTTTACATATACACATCATTCAAAATTTTGGGACCGGTATGATTTAAAAAAAACAATTTTTAAAGACTTCTCACCAAGGCTGTATTTATTTGATCATAAATACAGTAAAAACTTTATTGTGAAATATTATTAACATTAAAATATATTTTCTGTTGTGATATATATTTAAAGTGTGATTTATTCCTGTCATGTCAAAGCTGAATTTTCAGCAGCTATTACTCCGGTCTTCAGTGTCACATGATCCTTCAGTAATCATTCTAATATGCTGATATAGTGATCAAGAACATTTCTTATTTCTTATTCTTATTATCAAAGTTGAAAGATGAAGAAGAATATTTTTTGTGGAAAGCAAGATGCATTTTTTTCAGCATTGTTTGATTCAAGTTCAAAAGAACATTTGAAATAGAAATCTTTTGAAACATAAATGTCTTTACTGTCACTTTTGATTAATTTAATGCATCCCTGCTGAATAAAAGCATTAATTTCTTTAAAAAAAAAAATGAAATCAAACTTTTGAATGTTAGTGTATATCATAAATGTATGAATATTTATATATACCACCCACTGTCTGCTAGTGAAATTACAACTAACAGGGAACATTGTTTAGAAATTTAGCTAATGTTCTGGCAAGGTAGCTATGCACAAAAAGTTTTTTGTTGGTAAATGTTATCTGGTGTTTTAAAAATTTTCTCAAAACATTAGCACAAACGTATTATTTATACACTGTTCATGGAACGTTCTATTCTGAAACCTTTTCGCTGGACGTTCGACATGCATGATTCAAAACATTCAAAGACCGTTCAAAAGTTTGCAAAATGATCAAATGGAATTTTCCCTTACAATTCGTATAACCAAGAGAAAAAAAATGGTTTTAAAACATTTTTGAACATTCAGAAAACATTCAAAACTAACTTTTTCATAACTTGATGGATAATGTTCTTAGAATATATTTTTGTTAGCTGTGCTACTGCTTAAGGGAAATAAAAGAGCAGATCGTTAAGCTTCTAAATCCAACATAAAGTGCAGTGTGTTTCATTTCACAAAAGCACACATTCAGCATACAAGTCACTGTCAACAACTCCAAACTCTCTCTGTGATGGACAGAGTGGATGAGCAATTGCACGAATGAATCACAGGATATTATGCTCCACTGTGCCACTTTGGCTTAAATTAAAACCATCTCTGCCCTCTTTCGCCTCCAGAACTGATGTAAATAAGCCAAGTATAATGGATCCAACAAGTAAATGTGTCAAACTTATTTCTAGAATCAGTATCCGGGCTCTTAATACACATACAGAGAGAAGTTGTTCACAGTAGACTACAGCAGCTACAAAATATGAGGTTTATTCATTATGAACTGTGTTTTCTGTCATCTCATGACAGAATGGCATCTCATTCTTTTGATAGCATGTGATGCTTGCTAAATATATTTCGTCAATTATGGTGACAAATATCTCAGCGGGTATGTCACAAAGTCATCTCATCATTATTCTTGGATGATCTTATTGAAGTCTCATCAGGTTGATGACTTCAATAAGCTCTGTGTTTTCTGAGTAATTCATGTGAAAAGATTCAGAAAAATGTCCACCCACGAGTCTGCCCTCTGCCCGGAAATTATAGACCTTAGACACATGAGCTTGAGCCATGAAAATGTGTGGAAAGACTGTGGGAGTTTTGGGGAAATGCTTTTTGCTGAATGTGAAAGTGCATGCCCAGAGCAAAACTGCTCAGAGGATGTTCTTTCATATCTCAGGAGACTTAAATTACCTCTCAATTTTCATATCAATCAAAAAATAAAGGGTGTTGGGAGCGACCTCCACTGGTGCTTTTGATGAGAGGTCATATTGAAATCTCTGACTGATGATTGCAGACTTGATATCTAAAACTCTAGAGGAGACTCGTGCAAAGTCACTGGGGTATTTTACTCAAGAGAAAAATCTGAGAAGCAGGAGAATTAAGAATTAAGCTCATGCATTTTATCTTATGGCTGTCTAAAGGAGATTGAGACATTAAAGAGATCTCCTTCATGATTTTTTACTATTGATGAATTCTGCATGCAACCATTGAATGATCTTTACATTGACAGCCATTTGCAGTGGCAAAACAACCAGAAACTTATTTTCAATGAAAACAGAAAAGTTAAGCACAATCTTACTTTGTGCAAACTGTGATGAAATGCTATACAACCAATGGTTGTGAAGATAATAGAGCTCTCATGATCGGCCTTGACTATTGACTGTTCAAATACGGAGTTTTGCGCCGTGTTGTGTATCACGTCGTGTGTGTGTGTGTGTGTGTGTGTGCGTGCGTGAGAGAGAGACACAGAGAGAGGTCACATCACAGTGGAGCCAGCTTTCTTAATCGCGTCTTGTGTACTGCAAATACATACGAACATCATCACTGTGTCTGTCACGCGACTCTGTTCCCCTTTTGGGCTTGAACTGATGGTAAAACTAAGGACATTATTTACTGTCTTAAATACTGTCTTATTTATGTTGAAAGCTGAAGCTCGCGATTATGGAAAGCGGCGTTACATTTCCGACGCATGCTTGTGGTGTTCGGCCAATCACAATGCACTGGGTCAGCTGGCCAATCAGAGCAGACTGCGCTTGTCGG
>NW_015552843.1:225564-233429 GCF_001515605.1 Sinocyclocheilus anshuiensis | reverse complement strand
TTGGAGCTTGGAGCTAAACTCTGCAGGACACCGGCCCTCCAGGACCGAGTTTGGACAGCCCTGTGTTATACACAAAATTTTTCATTGAGCAAACAGCTTGCAACGATAATTTCTTCCCGACATCCATTTTCAAATAAACAACTCCTGTTTCACGTGTTGTTTCGCGTCATTCCCGTTCCAATTCTCGCATGTGTTTTCGTGACAAAACGTGGTTTGTAGAGTTGTTGGGTGACAGAGTTGTCAACTTGTGTAGTGTGTAACCCCCGGTTGCGGATCATTTACATAGAGTCACGTAGTGTGAACACCACAACGACGTAAAAGACAGACAATCAAGTCATGTAGTCTGAATAGCACAGCGATCTGCCGACGTTTAAAGTCGTGTAGTATGAACTTACGCACATAACGCACACTATCACACTATCACTATCTCCACACTCTGGAGCGGTATTCGAGGCTTAGTGTATCCCATCATGCATCATGTTCTGGAAATAAATCATGAGACTTTTTGCCAAGATCGCGCGAGAGGTCACGGAAGCCTTTCCAATATAAGTTAAATATTAATAATAATAAGATATTACATATAATTTGATAGTAAAACGAAGTGTTACACATTTTATTGTTGCAAAGATTAGTATATTTATTTTTGTACAACATTTGCAACTGCTTTTTATCACTTAATTAGAAGCACCAGTTTTAAATTGTGTCATCTGTTATAGGGACTACTGAACAGACATTTAGAAGTTGATTTTAAAATGAAAAGTATTGAAAATAAAAATAAAACACTGTAAACACTTGCGTTTTTACAACACTATAAGTGTGTCCCATCAGGTAATGAAAAGTTGTACACACACTTGTGGTCTTCATGCTCACTTGAACAGTTGGACCAAATACAGGAAATACGTCGTATAAGTAGTCCAGTGGTCAAGTGCAAAGACCACAAGTGTGTGTATTTGGACAAGGCATTTGATGGGCCTATTACGTGTTTTTTAAAAGTTGAAAGTTTCTTTTAACTTGAGAGCTATTCTTTTAGAACTCCATGCCGCTGCAAAAGTAGCAATAAGCCCGATCAACGTGCCTGTCTAGCACGTTTAGCCACATAGAAAACAATGGAAAAGTGGCGCAGTGGAAACACACGCTCATATGAACGGCCTGTTTATAGCCTGTTAAATATGGTTGTCAATCCCACACACAGACTGTGTGAACATAGCCATAGTCAAAGTTATCTGTTTAAAAAAAAATTGTATTTTTAATTTAAATATTTAAAATTTGTTAATTGGTAGCCATGGCAGTGGCAGCGGGTGAGTGCAGTGCAGTGGGTGAGCGGCAGAGTGGGTGGAAAAAGAGAGTTAATGCCGTCATATGTTGAATCATGATAAAAAGCCCCAGGGAAAGTGATGGACAGCTCATGATGTATGAGCCTTAAATTATGCAAAATACACGTGTGATGACTAAAGACGATTTAGATCAGCTCGAGGGGGGGAAATAGGCAGAAAGTTGAATTTGATTTTATACGAGAGAAATAAATGTATTTTATAAATGTACTACAAAACAGTGGCATTTACTGTCAGATTACTTAGATTGTAATGTATAGCTGTCACATTGCACCACTTTGGTGCTTTGTGCTCCCAGTCGCTAACATGCAGCTTCAATCATTTATAAATATGCCATAAAATAGTTCAAGTTAAGTGCTATTACTCTATATCTTGGTAAAAAGTACTGACAGTAACAAGAACTGATCAAATTTCTTAGTACAGATGGAGTTTTGAGGCAGCGAGTGGATGTTTAAGGCCTGTTTCACATTGACAGCACAATGTGAGCCCGCTGTTGCAGTTCCAAGCCGCTTTTTTCACATATGTGCTGCTTATGTATGCGTTGTGAATCAGAGGAAAAGTTAGTCATGTGATTCTTGTCAAGTGTTGTTCTACAGGTATGCACCTGTTCATTTAAAGCTAGTCATTACTTGAGAATATTATGTGTTTTAAATGAAAGAATATTATTATATAAGTATTTACATGTGGGTTTGTGTTTTCTCTATTAGTTCACCCGAAAATGAAAATATTGTCATCATTTACTCATTCTCATGTGATTCCAAATGATATTTTGTCCATACAGTGGAAGTTAACAGGGTTTTGAATGTCGTTTTGAACTCCATTTCATAAGGTGCACAAATCTGTTAAAACATCCATCAAAATATCTTCTTTTGTGTCCTGAAAAAGAAAGTTATGAGAAAAGTTTTGAGGGTGTTTAAACGATTCAGTTTACGTTTCTTAAATTTTCTATCTTGAACCTTTTCGAACCTTTCCAAACTGGAAATCCCTGCACACTTTCCATACCTTTTGAACAAAAAGGAACTTTCTTCCATTTTGGATCTGAACCTTTCCAAACCATTCATAGCTGCACACTTTCCTTTTCTCTTCGCTTCTCTTCTGTCTATCTAGGGCAGGTCGTTGTTTAACCATTTGATCAGCTGACTACGTGTCTCCTCCCACGAGTTCTCAAATCTCATTAAAGCATGCAGTTCATCTCTCTCCTCCAACAATCTGCTGCTCTTCACTCTCCTTTCTTTACCTTTTTCTTCCTCCTTCTCTCACTCTCTCTCTCGTTCTCCATCCTCGCTGTATCCAGCACATTACAGTATCCACAGAGCACGCGATTTTGGGCAGAGGACTTTGAAAATGAGAATGTGCTCTCTGGGGAGCCAAGGGGTGGCAGGAAAAGATGCAGGACAGTTTCATCGTGTTACGTTGTTCTCAGGGGACTTTAATTGTTTCTGATTTATTTTAATGGAGAGCCGAGTACACAGAGAGAGAGACAGAGACAGAGAGAGAGAAAAAAAACACAAGACTGTTGCCCTGTTTTTGTCTGGTTCTTTTGTCACAGGCACTGTCAGCCATCACAGGAATGAAAGATTTTGTGACAGAACAGCACTAATGACAGAGCTCTCTTTGAGGTGTTTCCCTCTCTGTCTTCCTCTATTCACGTCTGTCAGGTTTCTTTCTCTCTTTTAGCTTGGCCAGCTATCTGAGAGCTTGTCAAAACAAACAATAACATGTAGTTAGATAGATAGATAGATAGATAGATAGATAGATAGATAGATAGATATCATGACGGTACATGATGGTTTTTACTCTTACTGATATCCTAATTATCTGCCATTCTAATAAACCACATTTGTGTTTCCTGCTTTTAATCGCATGATTGACAGGAGCTGTGTATTCCAATCTCACAGATTTTTTAGCATGCTATTTTGGTTTTCATGACAGTACTTCAATCAAACATGTCACCGTCAAAAAGATACAAGAGTTCTGAGCAAGAAGGAAGGCTTGAAATTTGAGTAATGAGACAGCTGTGGAAAGATCCTTCCCAAACATCAGGAAGCACTCGAACTGATTTGTTACCTATTGATCTGATGTTAGATGCTGAAATGTCACGGGTTGCTGTGTGCGGAGGGTGTGCGTCAATGTACAGTTGAAGAGGCGTCGTGATCTCCATAGCAATTTCCGTATTTCATCAGAGCTCTGCCCTTACATTGAGTTTGTTCACACTACCATCTGCTGGCCTCGCATGGTATAGCAGCCGCTACCAATTGTGCTGTCCATGCTGGTGGTCAGATTTTTAAATAATACAATCTCAGAATCTAAAGCTTTGAATCTAATTGACAAAAATACATTTTGAGTAAGTTTAACCTTCCAAAACCTTTAACCATACAAGGCACTTTTTTAAAATTCTGTCTATACAGACAGATTTACAGATAGATAGACACAGACAGACAGACAGATTGATAGATACAGACAGATAGATAGACAGAAAGACAGACAGACAGATAGATACAGTAGACAGACAGACAGACAAGGTAGATAGATAGACAGAAAGACAGACAGATACAGTAGATAGATAGATAGATAGATAGATAGATAGATAGATAGATAGATAGATAGATATCATGACGGTACATGATGGTTTTTACTCTTACTGATATCCTAATTATCTGCCATTCTAATAAACCACATTTGTGTTTCCTGCTTTTAATCGCATGATTGACAGGAGCTGTGTATTCCAATCTCACAGATTTTTTAGCATGCTATTTTGGTTTTCTTTCAATCAAACATGTCACCGTCAAAAAGATACAAGAGTTCTGAGCAAGAAGGACAGACAAGGTAGATAGATAGACAGAAAGACAGACGGATACAGTAGATAGATAGATAGATAGATAGATAGATAGATAGATAGATAGATAGACAGACTATAGATAGATAGACAGAAATACAGACAGACAGATAGACAGAAAGACAGACAGACGATAGATAGATGATAGATAGATAGATAGATAGATAGATGGATGGATTTTCAGTAAGTGTGAATCTAATCTATTCTTGACAGCTGGATTCTATAGCCTCTCCATGAGTCCATTCTGAGTGTTCATTGACACTCTGCTCAAAGTGGACAACACAGATCCTGTAGACCTCCAGAAAAACAATGAGGATGTTCTTGCATGTGAAGAAGATCATCAGCTGGTTCAGAACATTCTCACGTATCATGAGGTACAGACGGTAAATCAGGAATGGTCCATCCTGCAGACCCACCGTTAGCAGAAGGCTCCAGACTTCACTAGAGCAACAGGAAACGGTCCAGCCAGCTTGCCCAGGCTGGGCAGTCTCTGACTGAACCTCCGCCTGGACCTTGGGACGGCTGGTCTGGGTAAGAACAAGAGGAAACTGCATCAAGGCCCAGGAGAACAAACTTAGCCCAACAATGATCACGGCCTGCTTGGTCTTCACTTGTGGCTCCTTAAGCGTGTCAAAGATGTCCAGGATATCAGCTCCAAGCCCCACGTAAACCATGAGGAGCTGGGATAGCTGGTCACGTGACATGTCGCCCTTCGGCATCAGCCAGCGGCCCAGAACCAAAACGATCAACATGGTCTGCTCCAGAGCCTCCACCCAGTTCTCAGGCTCAAGTTCTGCCAACCCCTGTCTCACACACACACAAATAGGCTAATCACCATGGTAACAGACCAGACAGTGAGAGCACACAGCGAGACTGTGATCATTTGAATGGATGAATCAAAATTGTTGTTAAGATGTTATTGTAGCACCAGATTAAAAAGGTTCAAACAGTTTATAAGGAAAAATGATTGCTTTGACTCATTGGAGTGCCTGAACAAAAGATCCATTGGAGGATTAACTTAATGAAAGAGGACAACTGAGATGATATGGTTTCAAAAAAGCTTTTCAGTAAAGTCACTGATTAGCTTTTGCAGCATATTCTTACAAAATACTCAGCTTTCCTCCCACACAAAGTCGCGACAAAAAAACAATTATCACAGTCATCGATATTTAAAAATATTCTGATTATTCAGATACAAAGCTGTCAGAAGGAGAAGGTAAAGTCTAAACCTTTAAAAACCTCAGACAGGATCAAGTTACAATGTGTAACCATTTTATGTAACTATATATAACACTGAAGCTTGGATATAAACTTAAAGGAATAGTTCAGCCAAAAATGAACATTTTGTCATCATTTACTCACCCTCATGTTGTTCCAAACCTGTATAAGTTTCTTTCTTATGTTGAACACAAAATAAGACATTTTTTAGAGATTTTTGAAGAACCAAACAGTTGTTGGTCCCCATTGACTTTCCCATAGTATGGAAAAATACTATGGAAGTCAATGGGGACCATCAACTATCTCAATACCAGCATTCTTCAAAATATCTTCTTTCATGTTCAACATACGAAAGAAACTCATACAGGTTTGGAATGACATGAGGGTGAGTAAATGATGACAAAATTTCAATTTTTGGGTGAACTACCCCTAAACTTAAGAAGTTACTAATTATTTTGTATTTCCAAATATACTTCTTAAGAACGTTCTTAGCACTTAGCAAACTTTAATTAGTTTAATAAAAATCTGTGTGGAGGCAAAAATGCCCTTTAAAATTATATTAAATTTAAACCAACTTATTGCTAAGATTTACCAGTGTTTAAGTAGAATTTGTTGTATTAGACAACTTTTAGTTAGACAGCATAATACAAAAATGATGATAAACTTAAGAAAATATTTGAGAAACTTAATTCTTAATGAAATTTTTAATGCTAAGAAATATCTTAATTTTTTTTCTGAAAAAGATTATAATTTGGTCTGATTATTAGAGATTTTAGAGATTATTAGAGAAGTTATTGGACATGCTTCAATATCAAATTTTGCAATAAAGACTTCTATGCCTGAATCTACAGGCCCTGGTAACAGCTGTAGACAGGCAGTGTTACAGGAATGTTCAGATCCGTGGTGCTGTGATTATTAGTGTGTGGGTTTGTGCTTTTTGTACAAGGTCTGCAGGTCAAAGGTGAACCTGAGCTTTCTACCACTCCTAATCTATTAATCTTCCGCATTTGTTTTTTCCCCAGAATTGCAGACATTTTACAGAAAACAGTCTGCTTTCTATGCATATTTCCATCTGAGCATTTTATGTTTATTGCTTTCACAGAAATATGAGGACTAAAACACCCAACACAGCAGAGAGAGACAGAAATCCTGAGTGATTTTGTTAAAAGCTGAACTTCTTTTTTTCTGGTCAAGTCAGAGTTTTATTGTTAACGATTGTTTTCCACCCACCATTGTTAGCGGGATCTGGGAGAAGAATTGCGGGTCAGAGTTTGTGCTCGAGTTGATGGGCAGATTGGACTGTAGGAGGTTCAGTTCCAGGAACCAGACTGAGGGAATCACAGTGCTCAGATATAGAAACACCATAGGTGAGAACCTGCAGAAGAGTGGAACATCACATTAACAGATGGATGGATGATGGATGGATGAACATGCCTATACTTAGTAAAGTCACTAAACAGTTGTATGTGTGTCAGATTCTTCTGATTGGGTGGTAAAGCTGGGTCACACCACAGAGTCCAGTGCTGCAGGCATATCAGCCCAACGCAAACTGCAAATTACTCCCATTAGCTATGCAAGTCCCCACTGACACAGGCAAGCCTCTCTAAAGAGCACAGAGACTTCAAAGTGTAGTGTGCAGGAGAGAGATAGTATGCATAGAAAAGTAGTACGGCAGAGAAGGAGAGATAGAAAGGTTCAGATGGAGATCATGGTAGAGCAGAGGGAAGGAGGATGCAGGTCCTCCGTCCATGTCAGTGGGAGGGCAGTCTCATTAATAAATTTCCTAGCACAGCGATCTCAATGTACATGCCTTTTTTAAAGTCTGACTGAATGTGATGATGTGCTGCTCTGTGTGAATGCAAAGGTTGTTTTTTTTCTGTGTTGAGAGAAGGGGTTATTATTATCACCCATCCCCGCAAGACAGACTGAAGTGTTGAGCTTGAAGAAAAGAGTGTAATTTCCCACATTTTCGTTAGCGTTGATCATTATTATGGCACCCTGCTTCTGAGCCCTGCGTCTTTTTGTAGCAGAACATTTGGAGTAACTCAGTAAAGTTAGTTTAAAAAGGTAAAACGTATTCTCTTTTTTCTGAGACTGTTGAGACAATTGGTAAAGCTATTTTTGCCAAACACAACACATCCTACACAGTCAGTGAAAAGAGTCCTTATTAGTTCACCAAAAAAGGAAAATTCTGCCTTTGTTTACTCACCCACTTGTCATTCCAAACTAATATTTTTTTTTCTTTCACAAAAGATGATATTTCTATGATAAATTAATTGTTGGATAAATTATATACAGTATTTTTAAATCTACAAAGCAGATATAATGTGGCTGGTTAGGTCAAAGACCTCAAACATGTGCAGGTCAAAATCTGTTCATGTCATTAGAAATCGATTGCCTTGCTGTTAATCTTCATCGTTTAACAGATAACATCGTTATCTTAAAGGGGTGGTTGATTGCGATTTCACTTTTTTAACGTT
>NW_015552843.1:188522-225471 GCF_001515605.1 Sinocyclocheilus anshuiensis | reverse complement strand
TAATGTTGCTGTTTGAGCATAAACAATATCTGCAAAGTTACCAAGCTGAAAGTTCAATGCAAATGGAAATATAGTCTTTTCAAATTCTGGTGGTTTAATGCCTACAAAAACGTCTGGTAGGGACTACAAAGAGTTACTTCCCGGGTTCGTGACATCACAAACCCAGATAAACCCTGCCCTCGGGAATAGGCAGCAAAGGGGGCAAGGCCATGCTGCGCTGCTTTAGAGAAGAGGAAGAGAAAACTAGGGGTGAATGTAAAAATCTATTCATATATGTATCGCGATTCTGCCTTCTAACGATTCTAATGGATTCACAAGTTTCAAAATCAATGTTCTAAAGCAGCAGTTCTTAATACTGTTCCTTGCGTCCCACTGCTCTGCACACGCTCTGCATCTCTCTCTCTCTCTCTCTTTCTCGCTCTCTCTTTCTCTTTCATTCAGTTCAGCTATAACAATGAACTGTTCCAATTATACACTTATTTTCATCAGGATAAAACTGTATATTAAAAGCTAACATAAGTAGTAGCATTTACAAATAACAGCATATCTAAAAGTATGAGACAACAACAAACAAAAAACATAGGCCTACCATTAAAAGGCTTGCTTGCACAGGTTCTGCACGATCCTCCTCAGTAATATCCTCTGCTTCTCAATTGGGCTCAAACTGATAAGCGATATTAAAGGGATAGTTCACCCAAAAATGAACATTTGATGTTTATCTGCTTACCCCCAGGGCAAATCGTTGCAGTCTGTCAGTCATATAATGGAGGTGAATGGGAATCACGGCTTTGAGAGTCAAAAAAACATACACAAACAAAACCAAATGAATCCCTGTGGCTCGTGACGATACATTGATGTGTAAAGACACGAAACGGTCTGTGCAAGAAACTGAACAGTATTTATATCATTTTTTACCTCTGATTTACTGCAATGTCCCAACTGTCCTGAGCGCGTCCTGAGCGCGTTCGTGTCTTCTTCTTCAGCCGGCATGTGACGAGTCTTCTTCTTCTTCTTGCTTTATGGTGGATCGCAGACTTATAAGTGCATTCTGCCATAAAGCGATCAGCCATAAAGCAAGAAGAAGAAGAAGACACGTCATGCGCCGGCTGAAGAAGAAGACACGAACGCGCTCTTTGTGTTCTACTGAAGAAACAAAGTCACCTACATCTTGGATGCCCTGGGGGTAAGCAGATAAACATCAAATTTTCATTTTTAGGTGAACTATCCCTTTAACGACGCCTTTGTTTACAATACAACCGTAGCACATGCCGCTGAGGTGAGGGGCGGGACGTTTAGATGCGCACTAGAGGCGGTTTAGCCAATCACAACACACTGGGCTAGCTAACCAATCAGAGCCCATCGCCTATTTCTGAAGGCGGGGCTTCATAAAAGCAGGAAATGATCAGTGTGTTTCTCAGAGAAGGGACAAAGCGGTGTGGAATAAAGGTAAATTATGTGAAAAATAATGCGTTTTTTTAAAAACGAAGCATTAACACATGTTAGACTGCACCCCATAAATACAATCAAGCCTAGAAAAAAACAGTGGACCACCCCTTTAATCTTCAAACGTTTTGCTTGTTATTTGAAAGAAATTCATACTTTTCAAAAATTCAGTGAATCGTCAAAAGTGATAGGAAAGACATTTAGAATTTTACAAAAAATGTCTATTTAAAAAATGCTGTTCATTTAAACTTTCTATTCATTAAAGAATCCTAAAAAAAATGTAGCATGGTTTCCTTAAAAGTATTAAGCAGCAAAACTGTTGTCAACATTAATAATAATAATGTTTCTTCAGCATCAAATAAGCATATTAGAATGATTTCTGAAGGATCGTGTGCTGAAAATTCAGCTTTGCCATCACGGGAATAAATGTCATTTTAAAGTATATTAAAATACAAAACAGACATTTTGTTTAATTGTAATAATATTTCACAATATTGCTGTTTTTACTTTATTTTTGATCAAATAAATTCAGGATTGGTAAGCATAAGAGACTTCTTTCAAAACATTTTTAAAAAATCGTTTACACTTTATTTTAAGGACCAATTCTTACCATTAACTAGTTGCTTATTAGCATGCTAGCATATTGGCCATTTATTAATACTTATAAAGTACATAAACAGTAATGCTTTATTCTGCATGACTGTATTTTAGATCCCTTAATCCAACTTCATACCTAAATTTAACAACTACCTTATAACTATTAATTTTTAATTAACTATTAATTAATAAGCAGCAAATTAAGAGTTTATTGAGGGAAAACTCCTATAATGGATATGTGTTCCCTATTCTAAAGTGTTAGCAAAAAATCTTAACAACCCCAAACTTTTCAACTGTAGTGAGCTGTATATCTGGACTTCATGAAAAAAATATCTATTTTATAAGAGTTCTGTTTTATTATTTTTAATTTTGCAACAGATAGGATTCATTTACAGCACTATGCACTACTATTTATGTAAAATTCTGCAAGAATTTCAGTGATGTCAGGGTCATTATATTTATGTCTATGATAGCATAACCTCACCATTTCCATTCAGCGTTGCGTGTGTATTTGATAGTGATGGCCATCTCCACCCCCAGCAGTGCCACACCCGTCAGCAGCAGCCAATAGGAGGGCTGGCCTGTCACCTCCACCACACGCCACACCGTCAGGATGCCATGCACAGCAAACAGGAAGCGACTCAGAAGAGCCAACAGGATGTTCAGAACCCGGCACATTGTCCAATTAACGCAGTCCAAACCAGGCAGACACAACTGAAGGGCAAAGCAAAATGTGTTTTTTTTTTAATACAATGCATTTGTTTTTGTATATAAGTTGAGTATTTAAAATACTACACATGCATGTGCACCTAAAACATAGCTTAAAGTAGAAATGTGGATTATGTATTCATTGATCAGTTAATCATCAGATAAATAGTTCATAAAATAATGCAAAAATATGCTGTCTTATTTAATAAATCAATAAATAAAATACACATCTGATAGTCTCCTATGAAAGATTAAAACTTGATAAACAAATGCTTAGTATTATACAAGTGAGACTCTACCGCTACAACAACTTACTTAGAATTTCCTTAAATCTCAATGCAACAGTATACAATTATACCAGACTTACTTTCAGTGGGTTCAGCCAAAGGATCCAGATTCAAATACTCAAGTGACTGTTATTAAATATATTCCACTTGTTTTCATAGATTTACAAAACAAAAGCTTCTACCATATCCACAACCCTCTGTCTACCCCTGAGTTGGAGACAGTCCTTTTTAACTGCAAACACAACTTATCCCTCCTGAGGTTTCAGGGACCGCTTCTGGATATGAATGGGTGTGTGTGTCTTGTGTAGATAAAAAGCAGTCTTTTGGGAAAGAGTAGGATGGAGTGTGTGTGTGCCTGAAAATGTGTGGTTGTGTGCACTTGAGGTTATTGTGACTGAACATTTCACAGATAACACTTCCTGCTGCTGTATGATCATCCATTATGATGTCATACTTAAGGGCCCAAAGAACAAAGTTATCTGCAAAGAGGAGCCAGTCTTTCAGAGGGCATTTACAGACACATTTTACACATACACACCCTGATTCCACCGTGCCACAGTAGTACCACCCAGAAACATGGGCCTTGATAAGACACCTCCACAGAAAAACATAGGCAATGCAACCTCTACAGCTGACTTGGGATCATATGCTATTAAAAATAAGATTCAGAATCGGTTCTTTTGATTTTCGTTATAGGTTCTCGGACATGACAAGAAAAAAAAATCATTCAAAAAATTAATCAACACTGTCGAAATTGGCAGTCTTGTAATGTTTTGTTCTGTTTAACTCACACTACGCACATTTATACTATAGGTATAAAACATACTTTTTTAATAATCGCAAAGTCAGTTTTAAAGCCAACGTACGTAGGCTACTAGCCTAGCCTATATCATGTATACGATTTAGAACGTAGCAACAGATTTACCCACGTTTTGAATGATTCTGTTGAGTAAATGATTCAGTGAGAATCACTTGTTTCATTAATGAATGAATCAGAGTTTGTAAACGAATCGGTTGAATGAATGGTTCAAATGACTCACTAATAAAATTCACCTACTGGCAAAATGATACGCAGAAAGATTCACAGAAAAATCCCCACCGCTAATGCACAGACTGACTCTATATCAGTACTCTGATGAATAGACACATATAATCATAATGAAATGACATAATTATGAAATGTTATAAACCATATGAAATCTTTTGGCAAAAGAGATCAAAATTCCTGATCTCAAATGTGAATTAATGCAAGTGTACCCAAGTGTGAATAAATGTTACCACAATTCACAAACCTGTTAGCACACGTACATCATGGAGACGTCTATTTGACATATTTTTTAGTGCTCATCTGCAATACGTCTATAGGACGTCTCGTATCAGATGTCAAATGGACGTCTATTAGATGTCTTTAAGATCAATCCAGATCAAGTGATCTTTAACAGACATCTTGCAGACGTGTGCTATCTGGGAAATGATTTAGATCAGTGGTTCTCAAACTTTTTATACCAAGTACCACCTCAGAAAATATTTGGCCCTTCAAGTACCACCATAATGACCAACATTTAAATACAGTAGCATAGTAGGCCTAACTATTCAGCTACAGCTCTGCACAGTTCAAAAACGAGGCAGTTTTATTGCTAATAAGAATATTTATTGTTGTCAGCCACTTCAACATTGTAAATACACAGTTTGAACATTAACACTGCACTATGCTTACATACAGGTAAATAAAAACCTAAATAATGATTAAATTAAAATGTGTTGTACCTAAAAGTTCAATAAAAACTACTTAAATGTAAAAAAAAAAAAAACTTTACTCAAATAAAGATTAAATTAAAATGTATTGTGTTTTAACATTAATTTATATTTAATTTTGTGATTCCTCTGTGTATCACTAGTGGTACTCGTACCACACTTTGAGAACCACTGATTTTGATGGTTATTTTTAATGAATCACAAACACGCAGCACAATGACTGATCTATAATAGAGAACATTTATATAGTTCAGTGAGCACAACCAGTAGTCCAATTCCCTAATGAATGACTCCTATGAGCCGATTCTCTTTAGTGAATTTTAGTGAATCAAAAAATGCAGTGTAGCCCGATTCCCAGGTAAATGATTCTCATGAACTGGGACTTTTTTAGTAAATCAGAGCTGTTTATGAATTCATTTGACTCACAGTTCTTACTTTTACATTACGTCCAACTCAAAATGAACCAAAAACTGTGCCGTATGTGTAGCATGATGTGCTTGAGGCTCGTGACACAAAGCAGAATTGGCACTGAATGAATTAAATATATAACACGTCAAAATCAAATGTATTCAGCTGAATTAATATGAAGTAGAATACATTACATTACCTTTTCAGAGATTTTCACATTATAAGAGTGTCAGTGACATCTATGTGTTACTGTATGTGGTGCCACCTGCAGGAATGATACGTCTATGACAGGACAGACTAACTCCTTCACACCACACAATAAATCTAAAGTGTGGCACACTACATCAGAAGTGAACATTTGTTTAGGGAGGACAGGCTGTCAGAAAAACAGGGAATTCAGGTGAAGACAAACTGTGTTTGTGGATGGATTGAGTGGCCATTTATTTTGCTCATTAAGGAATCCATCCCTACTCCTAGCTAGGCCCATCAACCTCACTACCCACTGCTATTTATGGACCCTCTCAGAGTGCTTCTGTCATTCTCCTTCATGAAATCATCAGCATTTTCATGAGGGGAGAGGATGGGAAAATGCCTACACGTTCAGATCTCTCTCAAGGGAGCGCCGGATATCTGTGAATGATAGAAGAGCTTTTGATGAAATGGTCCATCAGCGCTCAGTTGCCTTTATAGTCTCCTCAGCAGAGGCTATCTGTGATGTAGGATGCTGTCAGTGTCTTTATATAGGCTATGCGATAAAAAGATCAGACGTTAGACTTTTGGATGTACATGAATGTATGTATACACAGAACTCCCAGTCAAAGAAACACAGCCAACAATGGGTAACAAGGACAAAAACAGATTATGCCTTATAATATCATTTTTCCAGTGCTTAACCCACCCTGACTTGACCAAAAAGTAACAGGAAAGACATTTATAATGTTGCAAAATCTTTCTATTTCAGCTAAATGCTCAATTATTTTGAACTTTCTATTAATCAAAGAATACTGAAAAAAAATGTTTTTGACATTAATAATAATAATAAATGCTTCTTGAGCTGCAAATCAGTATATTAGAATGACTTCTGAAGGATCATGTGACACTGAAGACTGGAGTAATGATGCTGAAAATTCAGCTTTGCCATCACAGGAATCAATTCCATTTTAAAATATATTTAGATAGAAAACAGTTGTTTTAAAGTGTTAAAATATACAGTATTACAGTTTTTTTAATGTATTTTGAATCAAATAAATGCAGCCTTGGTGAGCAGAATAGACTTATTTTAAAAACATTTTAAAATCCTACAGATTTAAAACTTTTAAATGTTCAAACACATACAGTGACCTCAAAAACTACATTTAAGTGAGACTTAAAATAAATAAACTGCTCTGCAACTGGAAAAAAAATCAAACTGTTAACCATTTAGTCCCAAAATAAACTATATAGTAAAGTCTCACTATATCTGACACTATACTGGGCTTTTTGGGCCACTGTATTTACGGTTACAGGCATCAAACTCTATAATACCAGCTGATAATGCAATACCAACATTTTGCCACAGGGAAGCAGTCTCTAATCGAAGGAGACAGTTTGGGGAGCATAGCATAGCTTGTACTATTTGAATTACCATGAACAAAGAATTGGACCCTCTTTCAATAATTGAACTGATTTTCCTCTCTTGATCTTCTAATGGGCTGGATTGATGCCAGAAGTCTGAATGGAGCAGATGCCGGCTGGAATTAATCCACCCACTTCATATAGTGATCAGCACTGATGAGGAAGATGAGGATCATTTCAAATATTACGTGGGGTCACTGGTATTTTGCTGATAATCTGATTCTACATTCAAAGAAAAAAAGTCAACAGATATAATGTAAATTGGGTACTTCAGATGGATTCATGTGATCCTATCTGCTTGTATAATGAAATTTAATGATAACTTCCAGGAGCCTTCCTTTATTGAAAACTGTCCGTTATGTTTTTCTATTCTCCTCTACCCACAACAAGCAAACAGAGTTGTGTGACAGTAATTCAGACAAAACGATGAGGAGAGACTTGATGCCTGTCTACACAGCACTGAGTGTATTTAATTAACGTAATACATCACTGTTTTTTCTGAATCTCTACCCTGTTGTCAGATGGCTCTGTAAATGAGGAACAGATGTGAGGAACAAAAAGTACTAAGGTAATTCTTCCTTAGAAAAGAGACTATGTGTGGAGAACAGTTGGGAAATGATCCCACACAATGGATTAATGTTAAATCCAAAGGCATGTTTGTTGTTAAACACCAGATTTTTTGCACTCTTTCATATAACTGGGAACAGGGATGTCTTTTAATACCTCAGATATTATATGTCTTTAAAATGAGATATGTAGAGATTTACTGGTGGTGACATATTGATATAATTCCAAACCACCATATTTGCCGTTGCTGAGTGATATAAATATAAATATATTATTTCATATTCATTCATAATGAATGTATCTTTAATGAAACTTAGGTTTGTTACACTGGAATCTGGAAGTGGGTGCAGACTAGCTGAGGACATACTGCTTGGTTTTTATGGCTGTCCATAAGCTATGTATTTGTATTTATACCACAGTTCAATAAACAATAAGTTAATATTGAGACACTTGCCTGTTTCTCCTCCGTCAAAGAAAACAGTTCCAAACAAAGCAACAGCAATCCTTACTTGTCTCTTGCACCACACAGTAAATGTGTTTACTTCCTGAATGAATGAGCATTTTTGAACCAGTCTGCCAAGTGAATGATTTAATGACTCACTCACAAACAGACATGTTTTAGTCAGGGATTAATCTGCGTTTTTGAACGAATCGGTTGAGGAAACGATTCAAAGTGAAGTGACATGTGGCCAAGTATGGTGACCCATACTCGGAATTAGTGCTCTGCATTTATCCCATCCAAAGTGCACACACACAGCAGTGAACACACACACACACCGTGAACACACACCTGGAGCAGTGGGCAGCCATTTTTTTGCTGCGGCACCCGGGGAGCAGTTGGGGGTTCGGTGCCTTGCTCAAGGGCACCTCAATCGTGGTATTGAAGGTGGGAGAGACCGCTGTACAGTCACTCCCCCCACCTACAATCCCTGCCGGTAGGAGACTCGAACCCGCAACCTTTAGGTTACGAGTCCGACTCTCTAACCATTAGGCCATGACTTCCAACTTTCCCACGACTTCAGTGGCACACTCATAAATGCAGCAATTACTTGTTTCGTTCATGAATGAATTCGTGTTTGTGAAGGAATTATTCAAATGACTCACTCATAAAAACAGTCACATGTCGCCACCTTCTGACGAAATATAACCTGCAGAAAGATTATTTATATATACATGAAGAGTTCAGATGCGAAAGACTGATTTTCTTCTAAAATTAGCATTTTATCAGGCTCCTATGTGTAGGTTCAGTAATTTCACTTAAATGGTATAATATAATATAATATAATATAATATAATATAATATAATATAATATAATATAACATGCATTATTTTTGACAGCTAACACTAAAAATGTATTGAAAATCCACTGAATACTGAGGAAGAGAGGTAGTATTTTCTTTGTATCTTATTAACATTATAATATAAAATAATAATATGCATCATTTTGTTATATTATTGTTAATTTAACATAATACATTATACAACTATAAGTGTATATACAAATGTATATTAAATATAATATGCATTGTGTTATGTTCTTTTTTTGACATGAAACACTCTAAATAGGAAGAGAGGGAGTTTATAGTGTCTTTTCTTAATATCTTAATATAAAATTATGAAACAGTGAGAAAGAGGGATGGAATTATTTGTCATGAGTGTGTGCTTTTTCTTTTGTTTGCACCTGAGTGTGTGTATCTCTCTCTGGTTCTCCTGCAGCAGTAGTTCTTGTTGTTGGCTTTGTCTGTTCTGTAGATCAAGGCGGGTTCTCAAAAACCCCAGGTCTGTTTGTCTCATAGAGACTATGTGCTGTCTCTCGTCGGGAGGTAGGTGCTTTAAACTAGCACAGCCTGACAGCTCACCGTCGCTGAGCTCCAGAGCCTCATGCAGCACGCGTGCTAGCTCCAGGTACTAAACCAAAGACCAAAAATAATGATTCACTAAAGCAAACTCAAAATAGAGCACAATCTCAGGGCCACAGATGCATGTTTCACACAATTTAGTTTGAATGCGTACTGCACTCACTGTTCTCTCGCTGAGCTCCAGAGCATCAGACATGTCCAGTCTGGCTGTACGCTCTCGTGCTACCTCGGTCAGAGCTTCAGGGAACGCAAAACCACTCTGTGTGAACCATAAAAGCACATGTATAACACACTTCACAGTAACATACACATACAAAAGTCTGAGACCATTTAAATATTTATAAGTTTATGAAATAGATGATAATGTTCTTCAAAATTTGAGAGTGATCCAAAGAGCATCTTGAGTTTCAATGGAAACAAGAACATGTGACTTTTAGTTTAAAATGGTTCACATGGTCAGTCTCAAATTTGCTTATTTGATAAGTAACCTAAAATGGTGCACAATCTCGAATATATTCTTATTCAGTATTCTTCCAGTTTGATAATGATAACTTGAATTCTAATTTTTGTAATGAGAAATTTGAGTCAGTTGATGACCCTTTTTTTTAAATGTCCCTGTATCATACAATTTTGGTCTGAACTGACCAGATTCTTCACTTTGAGAACTGATTTTGAGAGCTCAGTGTTACTAATGAAACTGTGATCATAATTTAGAATAATTAAGAAATTTAATAATTTTATTAGCAAAATATGACATAAATTAATAAGTATGCCCAAATTTGATCATTGATCTTCTTTAATTATTTAATTGTGACATTTAAGAAATTTAACAAACAAACAAATAAATAAATAAAAATTGTTAAACTGTATAACAAACTTTTAAATGTCTTTTTTCTTATTTCACATACTTATTTCAGTGCTTTTCTTTATGGTTTCATGAAAGATATAAAGAATATTTTTTCCTCTGCTTTCATAAAGTGTTCACGGATATGTTTATTCTAATTTTGCAATAAAACATTCTTGTTCAATATGTAAGTCTGAGTGTGTAAAGCGAATACCACAGAACTGATGGATCCTCTCCGAGCTGCAGATCTCTGAAGTCTCGGAGTCTTCTTCTGACCCTGTCTCTCTGGCTCCCCCTGTTGGGACAGACGCTCTGTAAACAGTACAGAGGAAAAGTGATAATGTAGGTTAATGTTGGCCTGAATTAGATCAGATAAGGATCGCCAGATTCTTTTTTGGTTTGATCATTAGTTATAAGGGATTATAAGACTCACTGCTAGGCCACTTCTGTTCAAGAGCTCTGATTCGCTCTCTCATGTCACGCAAACCTTCCTGCTGTTGAAGAATCGCTTCCTCGCGGCGATGACCTTTGTGTTTTGACCCCTGATTGATGACATCATTAGGAGCTGTCATGACTGCCACATCCTGAGAAAACAACATCCATATAACAGTTAGCAAAGTGTCCGTTTGTGATCTATGAGTGTGTGTGTTTGTGTGACTTCTTTCTCTCTTTGTTGCCCATTTTTTCTTATGAATGTATAGTACTGTTCAAAAAATGTGTAGTCGGTAAGACTTTTTAAGACTTTTTTTGTTTGTTTTTGAAAGAAGCCTCTTACCAAGGCTACGTTGTTGTTGTTTTTACGTAAAAACAGTGATATTGGGAAATATTATTACAATTTAGAATAACTGTTTTCTGTTTTAATACTGTATATTTTCAACTGTAATTTATTCCTGTGATGGCAAAGCTCAGTTTTCAGCATCATTACTCCAGTCTTCAGTCACATGATCCTTCAGAAATCATTCAAATATGCTGATTTTGGTTCTCAAGAAATGTTTCTTATGATTCATGTTGAAAACTGTGCTGGTAAATATTATTTTCAGAATTCTTTGATGAACAGAAATTTCAAAAAAGCTCATATCAGGCACATTTTGTGCCTCGGTGGGACTCATTCAGCGAATATGTTTTAATATCCTGTTATCATTCAATCAGTTTTCTATTCAGAAAAAAAGAAAAACAAAGAAAGTGTATACATCCTCTACATGTCAAAAGTGATAAATCATTTAGATAAATTATTGTCCAGTTTGGTGGCAAACTCACTTTAGTGTTTCTTGAGGTTTGAAGTGGAACAAGGCTTGTGTTCTCCATCTCTCTGTATGCTGCTGCTTTACTTTTCGAATCCTCTTCAGTTTGTCTAACAAAAATGATTTAATGCATCAGTTTATGTCTGATTTTTTGCAAGGCCAATGTACTGTCATTTTTGGTCATACCTCAGTTTTTCTCCCAGTTTCTTTGTCTCTTCATCTTTCTGTTGCACTAGTTGTGACATCATGGTTAGCTTCTGTGTGAGCATGCTCAGTTGAATCTTCTGGTCTACCACCAAAGCTTTATGACTTTCAAACTCTAACTTCTGCTGTTCACTAAGTTCTCCTACACAGAGAGACACACGCTCAGAAACACAAAAACTACAACATATTGATCTCGTATTGTGTTAATTGTGCAGCACCTGTCATATCAGAGAGCTGAGCATGAGCCTGGGACAGGTCACAACTTAGGGCATTGATGATCTCACTCTGACTGACCACTTCCTGTTGGGATGAGACTAGAGATGCCCTGCAAGACCAATTAAAAACCTTCTTATTCTGAATACAATAGATTCAGTTTGAGTATGGTATAGATTGTTTAATGAAAATAATAAGTCATTCATGAACACTCCTGATCATTTTTAATGAAAAAAATATCACTAAATGAATCATTTTAAAAAAGCATGTATACATTGTCTGTGGTTATCATTATAATTTAGGAGATTTTAGCATTTTGACAGTAATTGTATAGTAAAAAGTGAAAGGAAGTAGAAAGAGACATATTTGCAGCTACAATTTAACAGTGCCTGATCTATGAGATGATTTAAAGAGCGAGACATGGACTGTGTAATTAGTTATTAAGCAAGAGTTTCATAAATAATGCATGAATAAATAATTAACCTCATGCATTATTCATTAACAAGAGCACAGTGTATGGATATTATCCTTCTCACGGTGAATGTAATGACAGAGTAAGGGAATCGGTTTACACAGTAACTTATGCAATATATAAATCGCTAAGCTACAATCTTATATACGCCCAGAGCTGTTGCAACTGGTTTCCAAAGCAGGCCTACTGGCTAAATGGGAGAAATATTTACCATAAAAATATACAACATAGATTTTGAAAGATGGGGAATGCAGTGATGGTATTCATGAGAGCTTTATTATACCGGAGGGATGTTATGGTTTGATCCGGTTCCTGTTGTTTTTCTGATGTGTAAGATGTGCTGTTGCTTTCAAAGCCCCCCAGCCTACCGAGCGCCTCTGTGGGACAAGTACAACAAGGGTAAACATGATAATGAACACAGAACACATATGTAGGACACATAAAATCTGTTCCACAAATTAGTTTTAATTGGGAACCTAAGGCTGTTGAGAAGCTGCCCTCAACAGGTAACATATGAAAGGATATCAAAAAAAAAAAAAATTTAAGACTTTTTTTGTTTGTTTTTGAAAGAAGCCTCTTACCAAGGCTACGTTGTTGTTGTTTTTACGTAAAAACAGTGATATTGGGAAATATTATTACAATTTAGAATAACTGTTTTCTGTTTTAATACTGTATATTTTCAACTGTAATTTATTCCTGTGATGGCAAAGCTCAGTTTTCAGCATCATTACTCCAGTCTTCAGTCACATGATCCTTCAGAAATCATTCAAATATGCTGATTTTGGTTCTCAAGAAATGTTTCTTATGATTCATGTTGAAAACTGTGCTGGTAAATATTATTTTCAGAATTCTTTGATGAACAGAAATTTCAAAAAAGCTCATATCAGGCACATTTTGTGCCTCGGTGGGACTCATTCAGCGAATATGTTTTAATATCCTGTTATCATTCAATCAGTTTTCTATTCAGAAAAAAAGAAAAACAAAGAAAGTGTATACATCCTCTACATGTCAAAAGTGATAAATCATTTAGATAAATTATTGTCCAGTTTGGTGGCAAACTCACTTTAGTGTTTCTTGAGGTTTGAAGTGGAACAAGGCTTGTGTTCTCCATCTCTCTGTATGCTGCTGCTTTACTTTTCGAATCCTCTTCAGTTTGTCTAACAAAAATGATTTAATGCATCAGTTTATGTCTGATTTTTTGCAAGGCCAATGTACTGTCATTTTTGGTCATACCTCAGTTTTTCTCCCAGTTTCTTTGTCTCTTCATCTTTCTGTTGCACTAGTTGTGACATCATGGTTAGCTTCTGTGTGAGCATGCTCAGTTGAATCTTCTGGTCTACCACCAAAGCTTTATGACTTTCAAACTCTAACTTCTGCTGTTCACTAAGTTCTCCTACACAGAGAGACACACGCTCAGAAACACAAAAACTACAACATATTGATCTCGTATTGTGTTAATTGTGCAGCACCTGTCATATCAGAGAGCTGAGCATGAGCCTGGGACAGGTCACAACTTAGGGCATTGATGATCTCACTCTGACTGACCACTTCCTGTTGGGATGAGACTAGAGATGCCCTGCAAGACCAATTAAAAACCTTCTTATTCTGAATACAATAGATTCAGTTTGAGTATGGTATAGATTGTTTAATGAAAATAATAAGTCATTCATGAACACTCCTGATCATTTTTAATGAAAAAAATATCACTAAATGAATCATTTTAAAAAAGCATGTATACATTGTCTGTGGTTATCATTATAATTTAGGAGATTTTAGCATTTTGACAGTAATTGTATAGTAAAAAGTGAAAGGAAGTAGAAAGAGACATATTTGCAGCTACAATTTAACAGTGCCTGATCTATGAGATGATTTAAAGAGCGAGACATGGACTGTGTAATTAGTTATTAAGCAAGAGTTTCATAAATAATGCATGAATAAATAATTAACCTCATGCATTATTCATTAACAAGAGCACAGTGTATGGATATTATCCTTCTCACGGTGAATGTAATGACAGAGTAAGGGAATCGGTTTACACAGTAACTTATGCAATATATAAATCGCTAAGCTACAATCTTATATACGCCCAGAGCTGTTGCAACTGGTTTCCAAAGCAGGCCTACTGGCTAAATGGGAGAAATATTTACCATAAAAATATACAACATAGATTTTGAAAGATGGGGAATGCAGTGATGGTATTCATGAGAGCTTTATTATACCGGAGGGATGTTATGGTTTGATCCGGTTCCTGTTGTTTTTCTGATGTGTAAGATGTGCTGTTGCTTTCAAAGCCCCCCAGCCTACCGAGCGCCTCTGTGGGACAAGTACAACAAGGGTAAACATGATAATGAACACATAACACATATGTAGGACACATAAAATCTGTTCCACAAATTAGTTTTAATTGGGAACCTAAGGCTGTTGAGAAGCTGCCCTCAACAGGTAACATATGAAACTGCAGGATATCAAAAAAAAAATAATTTAAAACTGGTTTCTATATTTGTTAATTTCTTATATTTCTTGTATAAGCTAATACTTCTTTTTCATTTTAAATCATAATGTTTCTTTGTTTTAAATTTATTTATTTAAATGTACATTCAGTTCAATTATTTTCGGACATGTTTATGAGAGGCTGTGCTCACCTTTGAGTTGCTCCTTCAGTGAGTCTCTCTCCTCCTCAATCTCTTTCCATCTTTCCTCACTCTGCTGAGCTTTGTTTATTCGTGTCTCCATGGCAACAATGGTGAATGCATGTTGTCGCACCTGCTCCCTGTACTCCTCTACCTCAACCCTGTGTTTCTTTCTCTCCTCTTCAGCTCCTCTCTGCAGGGCCTTGGCCTCTCTTTCCTCAAACTGCTTCATCTTCTCGCTCCTCTCCTCCTTTTCTTTCAGCGTTTCTTTCAGCTCTGCCTCTCGTATCTTGGCTTCTTCCATCTTGGTTTGCCACTCGGCCTTGCGTGTCTCGATCTCCCTGCGCAAGGCACTCTTGGAAGGCAATAAAGTGACAGTCATGGAGTTGAACAACTTACATTGTGTGGTTCTGTATCCTATGGATACCCATTTCCACATAAGAAAAAAAACATCATGCTTTGGTAAATCATAATTATGAGGAAGAAACGTCATAATTGTGATATATAAAGTGGAAATCATTAGATACTAAGTCATAATTCTGAGATGAAAAGCCTGATTTATGAAAAAAATCATAATTATAACACAAAAAGGCAAATTTTGTTATGACTTTATCTCATAATTTAACTTATGACTTTTTTTACTTTTATCTCATACTTACGACTTATCTTATGATTAAGACTTTTTATGCCATAATTTGACTTTTATCTCATAATATCAGAGATAACCAATATGGCGATGTGCTGGAAACTGGGAAAAAGTACAACAATTATGAGATCAAATTCTAAATATACATAAATGTCATAATTATGAGATAAAAGTAAAAAATATGAGATAATTGTGTCTTTAACAACTTACATTGTGTGGTTCTGTATCCTATGGATACCCATTTCCACATAAGAAAAAAAACATCATGCTTTGGTAAATCATAATTATGAGGAAGAAACGTCATAATTGTGATATATAAAGTGGAAATCATTAGATACTAAGTCATAATTCTGAGATGAAAAGCCTGATTTATGAAAAAAATCATAATTATAACACAAAAAGGCAAATTTTGTTATGACTTTATCTCATAATTTAACTTATGACTTTTTTTACTTTTATCTCATACTTACGACTTATCTTATGATTAAGACTTTTTATGCCATAATTTGACTTTTATCTCATAATATCAGAGATAACCAATATGGCCATGTGCTGGAAACTGGGAAAAAGTAAAACAATTATGAGATAAAATTCTAAATATACATAAATGTCATAATTATGAGATAAAAGTAAAAAAATATGAGATAATTGTGTCTTTTTAAAGTCATAGTTATTATATAAAATGTGACTTTTATGTCATATTTATGAATGTCTTAGTCAACTTATTTTGTCATCATTATGATTCACCAAACCATTTTTTTCATATGTGGCGGAAATGGACTTTCTAATGTGTCAAAAGGGTAGAAGCAAATAAACAATATGGTTATGTACCCACATATGGGTAAATACTTGGCAACTAGGCCCTTAGGCCCTGTTTACACTAGTGCGTTTTCGTTTTAAAACGCATAACTTTTGCTGCGGTTACTACGCCTGTTGTTTATACTACTCCGGCGTTTTCGACCCTCGAATATGGAGACTTTTGAAAACGTTGCAGACCCCGTTTTAGTTTGAAAACTCTGGGGTTGCGTTTCAGTGTAAACAGACCAAAACGGAGACTTTTGAAAACTATGGCATGGCTGCCCACATTCTGTTTGCGTATCCTTGACGACCGTGAAAACAATAACATCATGCTCATTGTTGTACCCATAGATATGTATAGGTAGATTCCTCATTCGACCGCTCCAAGCACATAGACGTGTCCGCCATCTAAATAAAAGGAATCTACCTATACATATCTATGGTTGTACCTGCATAAATGGTATGTGACATGCGTTTTCAGTTGTGTAGTGTAGTCGGAGATCGTTTCTGAAACACAGTGAAAATGCCAGTGTAGACGAGGATCGTTTTCATTTTAAAACTAAAACACACTAGTGTAAACAGGGCCTTAGAAACCAAATCAAATATAGATGTGGAGCAAGTGTTGTGAGTTGAGGTCAACTGTATTTCATTTAAGAGGATAAATTCAATTTTAGTTCAGTTTTCAGTTTTAACTCACCTCAGTCTGTCTCACTGACTGTAGATCAGCCATGACCTCTTCCAGCTGTCGCATTAGTGTGTTTTTCATCTCTCTCTGTCCCTCTGCTGCCTGAATCAATAACAGGTCAAAGGTCAGGAGAAACTTCAGTGAAACAGAATTTTTTAGAGAGCTCAATTCATGAAATGAATCTAGTCCATCAGCTTGGAGTCAGTTCTCTGAAATACTTTCATTAATATACAAATTTCCATTGGAACCGGGATGAGTTTTATCTATAATTATAAAAACCGAAAAAGCTAAATGACAATCTAATTGAGACCATCCCTCAAGAGGTCTATGCCTCAGAGACTAAATGAAACGAGTTTAATTTGACTTGGTGTTTTTGGAGAGACAACAGCACCTGAAGTTTCTCCATCTCAAACTGAGTTTGCATGAACTCCAGCCTGCTGTGAAGATCTCTCCTCTGAATCTCTGTCTCCTGAACCTTGTCCCTCTCTGACTTCAGTGCAGGAAAGAAAGACGTGTTTCTTTAGAATCACTTTCTGATTCTTTAACTGATTTTGAAATACTTTGCTGTAATACCTTTAGTTTCCTTAGCTCGGATTGGACGTCCATGTGGTCCTGGCACAAAATCTGTAAGGCACCTGATATTCCTAGACAAAACAAATAATAACAATAATTCAGACTACTTTTCCGTAAAATGCGCTGAAATTTTATAACATTTCAACTTAATTTGTGATCCTGTAATACTGAAAGCAATATCACTTCTATTCTTGTCAAACCCAGTTCTCCTAAATCTCTCTAAACTTTCTATTTCTTACCTCCAGTCTTCAATGACACATCAACCCCTGCTGTCTGTAATCTCTGAGCAGCATTCTGCAGTACTCTGTACAGGACGTTCAGTATGGAAAGTGAATGCTCCTGAATCCAGCTGAGCGTAGGACCCAAATTCATGTTCTGCAGCCCAGATATTTCCCTCAGAACATTGTCCGCAACACATGCATCTTGTACTCGTCTCTATATTCAAATGGAAAGAGATATTATATAGCTGTTCAACATGCTGTGCAATGCTGAAACACAAACATACAGCATTACATGGCATAATCAATGTTTCCAACTACTAATACCTGACATTCTTGCAGTCTGGCTGTAAATTTCTGGGTCTCATCCAACATTTCCCTCTGTGTGTGAGCTTCCTCTTTGAGTTTCATTTCAAAGTCATGCACTTTTGTTTTGTACATCGATCAATGTTTCCAACTACTAATACCTGACATTCTTGCAGTCTGGCTCTAAATTTCTGGGTCTCATCCAACATTTCCCTCTGTGTGTGAGCTTCCTCTTTGAGTTTCATTTCAAAGTCATCCACTTTTGTTTTGTACATCGCCATCTGTTCCATTAACTCAGTTAAACAGTCCAACACCTGCAAAATAAAAACAAATATAAAAAAAGTTCATCCAACAAAGAAATTTTGGCACAGATTTCTCACCCGCATGTCTGTCCAAACCAGCGAATTTTTGAATATCCTGCCAACTCTTTTCAATATAATGACAGACTATGGACTGAAGCTGGCAAGCTATAAAAAGGCACCACAAAGATATCATACATGTGGTCCACCTAACTATATCTGATTCTCGAGTTCAAGTTAAGTCACATTCATATATATGTAACACTTTATACAACACAGGTGTTCAAAGCAGCTTCACATTAATAAAACTAATTATTTCAAAGAAGCAACATTAATCAAACAGGAAAATAGCAGCTAATGTTGTAAAATTCTTCAATCAAGAAATAGAATTTAAATTAAGCTGTAAAGCAGCTCTACAGACGATAGTGTCATTATTCAGCTCAAGTCAGTTCAATGCTGATTTAATTCAGTTCAATAACAGTGTTGATTTTGCAAAGCTAGTGTCATTATCTAGCTCAATTATGTTAAAATTTTGTTCTCATCTGATAGTGTCAGTGCCATTAAATCAATAATATTACTGAATATTAAATATCTTCAGGTGACAGTAGAGGAGAAAAAAATCTTGGGAGAAACGAGGCTCAGAGGCGCTTAAAATGTGCTTCCAAACTAGTTTTCCGCAACACATAATTTATGTCTAAAGTTAAATGAAAAAGATTTTGTTGACATTTGTAAAAATGTATTGATAATTCTCATTTCCATCACCTATACTGTTAACACGTTGACACCTTTTTTGCAAAACAATCCTCAAAAACTTGGCTTCTGATTGGCTTGAAATGTTCTTACCTTTTGGTCTGATTCTTTGTCAGAAACATGCACAGTCTTGACAATCTGGTCACGAAAACGGTCAAACTTTGAAGAAAATGCAGATACATTAGCATAATAGATACCAGAGTAGTCATCTTACCAGACTGTTGTTGCTGTCTTGAACTCACTCACCCTTGACTGGGTGTGTTTGAGCTCTTCTTGAACTCTCTGTTCTCTCTGCTGCGTCTGCTGATGAAGCTGCTTCAGCCTGTCTATGTCTGTCAGCAGAGAAGCCTGTTCCTGCAGCACACATCACACATGACACCAGATTTCATAAGTTGCATTTGCCTGGCCCAGTGGCCTAATGGATAAGGCATCAGCCTCTGGAGCTGGGGATTGTGGGTTCAAGTCCCACCTGGGTTGTGGTGTCCAAGAGGCTGTATGTTTATTAAATCATGTGGAGATCAGGACTGGGTGTGAGCGAAACAAAACATACTCACTTTCTTGAGCGATTCTACTTCATTCTGTCTGGCAAGTAGCTCATTCTGATGCTTCTGGGTGTCTTTCAGCTTTTAAAACAACACCAAACAAAAGGAATAGTTATCTTCTATTGATAAAACATTTTAAAACAGCATCATTAAAACATCTACAGAGCTCAACGGCTGTAGAAAGAGAGGGATGCTGGAACCTTGTCCATCATGCTTGTGAGCTTGGCATCTTTGTGTCTGACGTCTTGTCTGAGCTTGTCCACCTCAGCTGCTAGTTTAAGAGCTTGTTTCTCTCGAGCAGACACATCTTTCTTTAAACTGCCAACCAACGCTACATAAAGAAAAAAATGAAATAAAACACAAAGTAACTAACTGCTCAGATCTAAAAGGTTGGTGCCTGTGTGCAACAAATATATTCTTGATAATTTCACTACAAAAATATAACAATTCATCTCAGTATTACACAAATGATCAAAAGTTTGGAGGTGGTAAGTTTTTTTTTACTATTTTTGAAAGAACTCAACGAGGCTGCATTTATTTGATCATAAATACAGTAAAACACAATCAGTAATATTGTGAAATGTTATTTCAATTTAAAATTTTCAATTGTAATATATTGTAAAATGTAATTTACTCCTGGATGGTGAAACTAAATTTTCAGCAGCCATTACTCCAGTCTTCAGTGTCAAATGATCCTTCAGAAATCATTCTAATATGCTGATTTGGTGTTTAAAACATCTACAGAGCTCAACGGCTGTAGAAAGAGAGGGATGCTGGAACCTTGTCCATCATGCTTGTGAGCTTGGCATCTTTGTGTCTGACGTCTTGTCTGAGCTTGTCCACCTCAGCTGCTAGTTTAAGAGCTTGTTTCTCTCGAGCAGACACATCTTTCTTTAAACTGCCAACCAACGCTAAATAAAGAAAAAAATGAAATAAAACACAAAGTAACTAACTGCTCAGATCTAAAAGGTTGGTGCCTGTGTGCAACAAATATATTCTTGATAATTTCACTACAAAAATATAACAATTCATCTCAGTATTACACAAATGATCAAAAGTTTGGAGGTGGTAAGTTTTTTTTACTATTTTTGAAAGAACTCAACGAGGCTGCATTTATTTGATCATAAATACAGTAAAACACAATCAGTAATATTGTGAAATGTTATTTCAATTTCAAACATTTCTTATTATTAATGTTGATTTTTTTCCCCACAAAAATGTGCTATATTTTTTTCAGGATTATTTGATGAATATAAAGCTAAATATTATATTATATTATAAATGTCTTATAAATTCTTTTTTTTTTTTTTTCTTACACACTCAAAATGTTCGAACTGTATATTAAAGGAAGTATAAAAATAATAATACTATATATGCTTAAACGTACTTTTATACATACAAATGTATATATAATAATATCATATTACATCTCATAGCAAATGTCAATATAATTTATCATAATTTTTCTACATTACTGTAAATATCCCCCCTATATTATCATCCTCATACCTGCAGATGAATTCTTTTCATTCCTCAATTTATCCATCTGTTCTAAAAGATTGCTGATCTTCTGATCTCTTGCTGTCACAGCCTGTCCGAGCATCTCTCCAGAACATCTCTGAAGTCCCAGCATCTACATCCATTAAAGAGACAAAGCAGTTATGGTAATAATTAATTAGCATGTGAAAGATTTGCGATGGATTTTCAAGAGAGAAGAAACATCTCCATCAAAATAAATAATGAAACTAATCCCTGTGCTACTTTTCCATCAACTTTTAAAAAAATATGTATCTATACCTTGCATTTTTCCCCATTCCACATTCTTTATACTGTGCTGCAATATGATCTATGTTGTAAAACAAAACAAAAAAAACTCAAACGGAAAGAAAAAGTGCACTTTATTTGGGTTGTATCACAAAATCAGACCTGCAGCTTTTGTATTTGTGTATGACAATGAATCTAGCACTTCTCTAGGCCCCTTCATACACCCCTTCACAATAGGGATGACCCGGGTATAGGACTTGAAGCTACAGTCTTCAGCTCCATCACAGTCACAAAACTGTAAATAATGTCAAATGTAAAGTAACAAAGGAGACTGTAATACCACACCTGCTCCTTTAGCTGTTGTATCTGATCTTTCTTCTCTTTGATGTCACTCTCCAGGCAGCGAAGTCTGTGTGTGACATCTGGATCACCCTGCTTCTTCTGAGACAGCTGGAGCCTGAGAGCTGACACTTCCTCCTTCAGGGCCATGATCGCATCATCCTTCCTTTGGGACTCATCCTCAAAGTACAGAGACACACGAATGTGTCCATCTCCTAGCCGATGCAACCTCTCCTCCTGAGAAAGAACACAGGTATCAGTGTATTGTTTAAGCCTTTTAGTTTTGCAAGATGGCATAATAGCATGAACGGTCCAGCAAAGGGAGACTAGGGTGTTTTTAACAGGATGTTGAACTCACCTCCTCCATTGGCAAGACGTGAATGCTTTGAGAATTGTTAGGTTGAGACTTGTTTCTAAGATAACATGCTCTCCCTGTGTTACCACTCCAGCTTCCTGCAAAAAATACAAATTCACAAAAATAATTTAAAATAAATTATATTATATTATTATATATTATTCACTTTCCCATCAGTTTGGTACAGTGTTGTTTTAGAAATAGCAATATATTGTACTATTATAGCTTTTATTAATATTTTGAATGAGCTTTTATTTTTATTTCAATTTTTTATTTAATTTTCATTTAATTTAATGTACTTTTTCATATTAAAATTTAAGTTTATATTGTTTTTGTTTCAGTTTTAGGTTTATTTCAGTTTTAGTTTGTATTTATTGGCAGTTAATCATAGTGTTTCATCCTAACATTTTTTCAGTTTCAAGACCACATTTCTAATTTTTGTTTATATGTTTTTTGAATGTTTTTATCTAATATTTATATTTTGTTTTATTCCAGTTTTATTTCCATTAACAAAATTATTTTAAAAGTTTTTGTTAAAGATAATAACCCTGGTTTTGGAAGTCTAATAAATCTAATAAACTTTTCAAATCCTGCATTTTTTTTTCATGGTTTATTTTGACCATTTTCTTTCTACTTGGGATAATAAAAAAGATAATAATGAGGTAATATTCCATTTTGACTGACAAAAAAAATTGTGTGCTGAAAAGTCTTTACCAGGTCTGCTAGATTGGGTTTTGCGATCAGGTGCATTTGGCCCCCGTTTAGACCCGGCACTCATGGGGTGAGGTCTGGTGGGAGGGTGGGGTGAAACAGAAGGGGTCCGAGATCGTACCCAGGCCTGGGGAATGGGAGACTGGGCAGCCAGAAGAGGAAACTGTTTGGGAGTGAGACAAAACTTTTTGTATATTTTATATAAAGATTAAATTGATATTATATGTATTATAGAAGATGACATTGTATAATTTCATATCAACTTGAATCTGTATGTTGCAGGTCTCATTTATGATACTTAATTACCATATTTTCTTTGAACTTGAACTTAAGTCAATAAAAAATGCTACTGAAAAAACACAAACGAATGGACACAATATAATTTATCTGGTCAAACATAAATTTTACTGATTTCTCGCTGTCAATGCAGAGCTCATAGGTTGATCCTCCATAGCCAAAGTGAAGCTGGTCTCCTGGAGAGAGACGCACAGTGGCATTGTGTATCCGGCAGTCATTGACGTAGGTCCCGTGGGCAGAGTTTAAGTCATGGATAACATAGCAGCCGTCTGCTTCACACCAGTCAATAGTGGCATGACATTCATCCACCCCACTATTCTGAGCAGATGAGATGAGAAACACAATGAATGTGTGAAACACTTGTGTGAATGTCCTCTCTAGTGACATGTCTAGTAGGAGTCCGTATGTCATAGGCTACTCAGTATAAGATCATCATCTCATCATGATGAATAACTAAAGCTTGAATCAATAACTGACATAATGACTGGACACACTGGGAAGAAATAAGGCTTAATACCTGTAGACAGAGGTCAGAGTCTTTGTGTCTTCCTATAGTGGTGCTTTTAGGCCGGAGTTTAAATACCCAGTTTAAAGTTTTGAGGTAACCCCTCATTTCAACCTGCTGACGAAATACAAATTGTAATCTGGTAAATAATATAGCGCTGAATGTACGTACACTCACTGACGCTTTCTGCTTTGAAACCTCGGTTGATTGCAAGAAATATAATAGGTACCAGCATTTTTATAGATTGCGATGATTTTCTTGACAACTCACCAGTATAAGTTTTCATCTGTCTGAACTGTGTACAACCCGGTTGCTCATAGGCATGATACTTGCTGCCTAAATAGGTTGTGTACAAGTTTTCATGGTAACGTCAAGGAACTTGGAGCACCGCCTTCAACCCAGCGTGCAGTCCGTTCTGTCCGGGGTGAATGAATAGACGTTAATCTTCCGCCGTGGAAACGTGGGCTCGCGGCGCGTTGTCAAAATAAATGAAATAATTCAAGTTCTCTATTTAAAATATGACGTTTCAGCACTTATTATTTGATCTCGTTCTATTCAAAAATATTTTTCGAGAGGAATTAGTAATTTTATGTCGACCGAAAGTCTGTATTTTGGTGGTGCGAGGTAACACCCTTACGAAAATTAACCATGTTACCACACAGTCATTCTTGAGACGTGGGACAAAACAGGACCAGCAAGGGTAACTGCTATTAGCTTTAAAAAATAAAAATGTTTTCGATTTTAAATGTCATGCGGGATTAATAATAGAATGCATTTAACACAATTATCACCTTCAATTTAATTTTCTCATTATTATACCAAATCTGTGTTTCTTAATGTCCTCTCACTACATCTAAAACTGTGTGTCCACAGAGAAGGGTTCAATCATTCATATGCAATAAAATGGATAAAAAAAAAATTAATGATGAAAAAGAGCTTGTTTTATCAAAAGCAACACTTAATAATATCTCCTATCAAAGCAAGGTTGTTGTTTTAATGACACATGCGTGTTTCATACGATTTTAAAGTTGCGTCCCCACTTTTTGTCAACACCGTCAGACATTCAATAAAATGTAATAAAATCAGGGAATATCAGGGGCAGCTGTCACTCTAAAGGACCCCCTTGCCACAGTTCACCTCTGCAGAGTACATCAGTGTCAGACAGGCTCTGCTAAGTTTTAGTTTTAGAATATTTTAAATCCTAATGTTAATATTTCCTTTGTCACAGCCATGATATGTCAACACCATCTTCCAATTTCTGAGGAAATTATTTGAAATATTTAGATAATTTTATTCTCCTGAAGCAGGTTCCATTAGCATCTAGCATCAACAGAAAAAAATAAAATGGCTACTACATGCACTCCATTGGTTTTGTGAAAGAAATGCCAAATTTGTCAACACCGTCAGATGTCACCACCATAAGATTTTGTGTTCCAATGATATATCAAAATACTTAAATGTGACTTGAATAAAAACTTTATAAACAATAACATACTCACTTTGTTTTAATACAGTAATTGACTGATTCAATGTATTTGGTAGTTAAAATTACTACAAATTCAGGTTTTCATCACCACCGTCGGATGTGTCAACTCCGTCAGTTCTGTCACCTCTGTCAGTTGAATATTTTGATAATATTTCATTATGATATTTTATATTTGTTGTGGAATTGTTGGTCACATGTGAACGTGTAATCGGTCTGCTAACACGAGAATGTGTTTTGAAATGTTAAAAACATCTTGAATGCTGTTAAAAATAAAGTTGAAATTATATTACACAGTCCAAGGTAAAAAAGCACATTTTGTTAAAAACGAGAAAAGTTGGGAGGTTGTATCAAAGCATAGCTCAGTAGCTTAGTACATACAAGATACATAAATGTAGTTTCATTTGTCTGAGTACAAGGTTTTATTTTTTCAATTTTGCACCCTGTTTTGTCCCACTTCTCAAGAATGACTGCACAAATAAAACCAAAAAACATGCTTAAACTGTGGTAACCACAACATTATGGTTTTGCTACACTAATAGTTTTATTTTTGTAAGGGCAGTTTTAAACAATATGTTTGACGTGTAAATAGGCTAGCCTACTTCAAACTTACATTAATAAAACTGTTTTTAACGTTCAGACTAGGCTCTCCCAAGCCAACATTAAAGTTTGTCTACAAACTTTACTATCTGGACTACACTAGGCTACAACCCCAGCACATTTAGCTCCTAGCATAAAGATAGATATAATTGGGAAAATATCTAGAGTAAGCAAGCAAATGGTAATACAAACACAGCGACAAAAAGTGGAAAAATAATGCTTTTTAATGTTTTTATTTTTTTATTTTTTTATTCATTTAGGCCAAGAGCAGACAATAGTTGCTGAATAAATTAGTTTATTGATTCCACATTTATTTTGTTGTTGTTGTTGATTATGATGATTTTGAGGTAACCACACTTTTCACTCTTTAATAAGAGGTCATCACCTGAAAAAGAAGAGGCTTGTTTAAATACCTGAATATCTGAAACAGGATATGTGAAAAGTTGGTATGTGTTCAGAAAAATACCAACAGGTTTATTAAGTATACTCACATTGTTGATCCAGGAAATGTAGCCAGACACACGGGTGAAGACGGAGGGCTTCTTGGGGTAGTTGCAGCCCAAGCTGGAGCCAAAACTCACAATACCGTGAACATCCCAGGTGCCGTCACTTCTCTGGCAGTTCAGAGGGCCACCAGAATCACCCTGTACAAGTGAGGTAACATCATTAGTGTACATTTTCACTCATACTGGTTATTAATAATGGAATATCATAATACAAACACATAAATAAAAAGTGTGCATCAAACCCACATTGCAGCTGGACACCACTCCGTCTCCACCAGCGCACACCATGAGGTTGGTCACAAGGTTGCCCCACCAGTCTGACCTAGTGCAGGTATTGTAGTCCACAACAGGGAGCAGAGCCTGCTGCAGGATATCAGCAATGGGGCCATTGGCTGAGGAGAGAAAAAGACAAAAGGGACCGCTTTAAGAAAAAACATTTGTTGCTTGAAAATAGGTAAATAGCAGTGGAAAGGCACCTACTCCAGAGGCGTCCCCAGCCAGTGACGTAACAGGAGAAGTTGTGAGGCAGAATGCTTTCGGAATTAGGCAGGCAAGCAGGTGAAATCTTGTCAGTGAAAGTCACTGGACTTGACAACTTGATCAGCGCAATGTCATTGCTGGAAAACACACAAATATATCAAAAACACACTCTCAGATTAGTCTTTTTGTCCCCTACATTAAAATTAGATAAGGACCAACCGGATATTGTAGGAATCCCAGTTCTCATGCACTATAATCTTGGAAGGAGAGATGGCGAGAGAGCCGGACTCGCTGCTGAGTGCCAGATTGTGCTTGCCCAGGTAGACTCTGTAAGTGCGGCTGCTGCTTGACAGAAGTTTAAGACATAGTTTGAGTCCATCTCATAATGTAGATCAACTTATGGAAACATTCATTGCATTCTTTTGATTATTTTGACCGTACCCAATGCAGTGAGCAGCAGTCAAAACCCACTGCTTATCGATCAGGGTGCCACCACAAGTGTGGTAAAAGCTGGAGCCGCTCTGGTACTGGAGAGACACCTGAAATTGATAAGGTAGAGAGTGTTGAAGTGAAGCTCCTTTCAGTGCATTTAGTAATACCGTCGAAATGATTTCAGAATTATCATTACATATTTCTATGTTTGCAAGAAAAATGGTGTAGAAAGAGTTTTCACTCAGAAATTGCTAGTAATTTTCACAATTAGTTATGAAAAATAGCAAGTAACACATTTAAGTAAACAATTTGTAAGTAGAATGACCAAAATAATTTATTGTAAAATATATTACAACTTAAAAAAAATAATTGTTATTATTTTTTCCAGTGCAATATTCACAATACCTGCCATGGCCAGCTGTTTGGGCTAACATCAGTTCCACCCACCACCCTTGAGGCGACAGGTTTATAGGTGGGCTGCCCACAACCGTAGGCTGTTTCAAGACACAACACACATGCACACACAATGATAAATTAAATGTCTGCTCGGGGTTCATTAGCTGCAATGCATATCTATGTGAGAAATGAGAAAGATATTCCTGCTCATTCCACTTCCACAGCTTAGGAGCCAAAGTATAAACTCTTTTTTTTAAGTAGACAAATGTTCATCTTACCACCAGCAATGAACAGAGCCAAGATCACAAATTTCATGATTCCTGATTGCAGTGGTTACAGGCAAACACCCATCATTTATATAACTAACCTGGGCCTGGACAGCAACACAGGCCAGTTACATTTCCTGTAGCAAAGCACCGATAGCATTCCCAGTATCATTTAGCCTTGTAGATAAACATCCCAAAATATCAGTTATCTTACAGGTTTTATATATGCAGCCTGTGAAATGCACAGATGACATGCTGATATGAAGAGTAATCTCTTGCCAAAGCCAGATGGCTTTTTGTGCTTCTGCAGATTTGATGTTGATATTTTTTTAGTGTTGTGAAGTTTCAGGATTAAAATAAATTTGTGGGTGGGGGGGAACTAAAAATATAGAGTGCCATGTATTTTGGGTTGGATTGAAGATATTTACCTGAAGTATACATGAAAATTAAAAGAAGAAAAAAACTATAAAAAGAGGATTCTGCAGTCAAACTAAATATGAGAACAAACCTTCAACCTGTTAATCAACAGCAAAATTATTTTGATTAGACTCTACCATGTGAAATATTAAGGTCAAGGCGCACCAGAGAGCTACTTTTTCTGACTAGTTTTTCTCTAAAGCAATCATTCGTTCCTAAAGGCGAATTGAAAGTGAATTGGCTTGTATATAAACATGATGAAGTCTGTGCTCTTGGCTATTCTCGTTGTTGGAGGTAAGAAGTCCTCAAGACTGATAATATAGTCTGATTAATATTTTTTTTATTAATTGTAACCACAAGGACAGTCACATAACTATTGATTATCATAAAAATGCATATGGGTCAATTACATACAGTATAAGAGTGTTCATAAAGAAAAGGAAAAATCTCTTTAAAGGGAATTTAAACTGTAACTAAATCTAGTGTAGAATGTGTGAGTCAAGTTCTTAGAAATGTACTATTTATATTTTTTTCTTGAAACCATGCTGAGGTAAGTAGTAGTAACATTTTTTCTTACACCTTTAGTACATGTGAATGTACACACTTTAATCATAATTTTCAAAAAGTATTAAATATATTTTTCAAGGTAACAAGCATTTTTCATAAATATAATGAACTATTAATTCAATTTTCTTTCTTTTAATAAGCATTTTTTCATGAGGATCATGAGGATCCTCAAATGCAAACTGTGTGTTTTGCTTCAAGAGAGCAACCATATATTTGTGTTGTGTTTTACTTTCTTTTACATTCATTTATTCTTTATATATTTATAATCGTTTATCATTTAATCATTTTATTATCAAGACAGTTGTATCAACCTAATATTTTTTACTTTGACTCTTTGATTTTTAACCCTTAACTGTCACCGTCCCACCTGTGGGACGCTTGGCACTCTTTTTTGTTGTTGCCCTTTTTCTCTATCAAATCTTTTAGTAATCATCATAAATCATATATAATTTGAAAGCTTAGAAGCCCAAAATTCATCCTGTGAAAACCATTTTGAAATCGGACATTGCGTTACCATGGAAATGGTACTTTTAAATCTTTTGGCGGTCTCCTCCCCCTTAGTGGGCAGTGTCAATTGTCATATTACAAAATGCATTACGCTCTTTTACAATCAAAACTTTTTAGAATCTTGACAAAAAAAAAAACATATCACTGGAAAGGTCTGAGTCTCGCCTTAGGTCTGTATTCAAAAGTGTTCATAAATTACAACAATTTAAGTTTGGATAGTGCACCTGCATGCCTATTTTAAAAAATGTGGGATGACTGTTAAGGGGTTTTAAACCAAAAAATATTCAAAAATATTTTTTGAATATTTTTAAAAATAAAAATAATACATCTGGAACAGTGTTGTAAATACAACTTAACCACTGATGTCTAGTCGTGTCCATTTTTGGAAGGCCAAACAAAGTAGTTTCGCTTTCACAACGCAACACAGCGTCACACACGGCGGCCTTGAGTGAGCAGTGGCGGCCTATAGTGAGCAGAAGCCGGGGGCTAGCGTGAGGAACGGCCAGAGGGCTAAGTTACGCCTTCTTTCTTTGCGTGAACATTTTGGCGGCGTTATGCAAATCTTCCCACATAGTGATGTAGATATGTGGGGGCGTGTTAGAACGAGACGTTTTAGGTAGGTGTGGCTGACTCTTAACTTTTATAAAGAATATCTCTTTGGATTTGAGACTTTAGTCTTTGCAACTTTACAGATCTTCTTTAAGCACCAAGAGCTTGTAACACTCCAAAGAGAAAGGAAAACTTGAAATCGCATCATATGACCCCTTTAAAAGGTGTACAATAACTGTGTTACTATTAGCTCACTTGCAAACTAAAGCAATTGAGACAACTGATTCCTTTATACTTTTATCATCCAGATCTCCCTCCAGTACAGAAGTGGTGGTAGCTGGTACCACCATTGTGGTGGCACCCTCATTTCTGAAGAGTGGGTTTTGACTGCTGCTCACTGCCTCTAGTAAGTCTTTGCTTTGTGGGATATGGTGACTTAATTTGTCTGATGCACTTTAAGAGTGGACTAAAGATCAGTTTACAGAGGAAATTCTCTACTGGAAAACTACTTTAGAGATGTTAAAATGCTGGTAAATGCTGAGGTTCTTAAAAGGAAGCTATATTTAAAAATAAAATAATACTATGGTATTCTTTGAAGTACCTTATCGTGCCATGTAAATATGTACAGTATGATATATACCAAAGTACCATGGTGTTATGAGTTTATAAGATTACTAAGCATTGGGTCCACCACAGTACTTTTGTCAATGACTTGTTGGTACTTGTTTCTGAACTGCTTTGTCTTTCCTGCAGTAATTCCCTAAATGACAGAATGCATTTGGGAAAACATAACATGTATGAGGAAGAGAGTGGATCTATCATCATCTACATTAGCAAGATCGTTATCCATCCTGGCTGGAATTCTAACAATTTACGGTATGGTGACCAAGAGAATAGAACTTAACCAGGGGTGTAGAAATCCTTTCACAAGTGAGGTTTTATATACATGTATAAAAAATAAACGGTAATTAAGAAATATTAATTAAACAATAGGCTCATAACAGCAAAGAAACAGTCACTTTTGTTTGGATAACTTATTGTGCATGTGTCATGGAGAAGGCACAACATGACAATTACTGTCCACACTCACGTTTTTGATTGCTGGAAACAATTATGTGTTCATCGTCTATGTGTACAACAATTTTCTAGTAAACTCAACCAAATGAACTAAAATCTCAATCTTTGACCACTTTATTGAACATCTGAATTTAAACACACACAATGGTCCAATTAAACACACGACGTAAATATATATTTGTCTCATGAAAAGTGCATGGGATGAATATTAGTCTTGTGGGAGGAAGACCCATGTCTTGGAAATTGTGTGCAAAGAATGTACTTGTCTTTGTTTTTATGTTGTGTCTGGGCCACAGTAACGACATCGCCCTGATCAAACTGCAGACTCCTGTAACCCTAAGTGACACTATCAGCCCTGCATGTCTTCCGCCGGATGGGCATGTTCTGCCCCACAATGCTCCCTGCTATGTCACTGGTTGGGGACGTCAGAACAGTAAGTAATGCTGATGGTTGTGAATAAAGTTTTTTAGAGAGCAACTCTTCTCACCCTCTTTTTCCAATATCATTAACTAGCCAGTGGTCCCATTTCTGGTGCACTGCAGCAGGCTGTCCTGCCTGTGGTGGATTACGCCACCTGCTCTAGGTCTGACTGGTGGGGCTCTCAGGTCACACAAAAAATGATCTGCGCTGGTGGAGATGGTGTTGTTGCTGGATGTACTGTAAGGAGATATTGGCGTGATGAAAGTGGCTTATGTTGAAGTCTAATACTTAGCCATTGGTTACTATGCACTTACAGTATGTACATTGAAGATTAGACAAATATTCTTATGTTTCAGAACTAATCAGTAGGCCAACACTGAATGTTTTTCAAAAGGAAAATGTTTGATAAGTGTTTTATTTCCACTAAAGGAGTCCTCTGTAAACCATTTTCAATTATATTTGTGTTATGTTATTCCATAATGGTTAATTGCTTTACTTTTTGTGACAAATGAATCTCTGACCCTCTTTGTCAAACAAAACAGGGTGACAATGTTGGCCCCCTAAATTGTGCTGGTAGCAACGGTATTTGGGAAGTCCATGGTGTTTTATCCCATACGATTCCAAATACCTGCCTAATACTCAAGAGGCCCAACATTTTCACTCGTGTGAGCGCATACATTGACTGGATCAGCAGCGTAAGTGTTTTATGACAGCAAACATGCAGACAAATTAAGCTACATGTCCTTTTGGACAGTGTTTATCGTTATAGAAACTAATACTCATATTTTCCATTTGTTATCTCTTACAGAGCATGGCCAGCTATTAAAAAGCAAACAGAAATAGGAGTTTTCTGTCATCCATGTCTTGAACAATACAAATATTAAAAAACATAAAATAGTTGTCTAAATTTATTAACACTAATATATTAGTATTAACTAAAACCTGCTGTGTTGGGGTCAATTTGACCTACACTTGCTTTTCAAACTACTCAAAATACTTTATTTATTTATTTATTTATGGAATTCTGTAAATATTTCTCATTAAGGGTCATGAATGTGCATGCAAAGTTTCAACACATACATATGTTTTGGAAAGGCTGTACAAAAATTGTTACTTACCTTTTGTGTCAACACTGACCCCCATTGGTTTCCATGCAATTTGCCAAAAAAAAATTAACAGTAAAGTCAGAACACTTTTATTGTAGCTTGTCAAACACTAAAATATGAAATACAAGAGAATTTTAAAACTCAAAGTTTATTCGAAATCGAGACTCATCCTCTGAATCATCCAAGGAAAATTCACTTTTCCTTTATCTAGTGGAGTTTTACAGTTAAAAAAGTCTGTCGATAATTGTTTTTGCTTGTTAGTTTCTTGTTTGTTATCTTAGACTGTTACACTAAATACAAATACTGTAAGATATTATTTACACCTCCTAAGTGTGCAAATAGTCACTATAGTAGTCATGGCAAAAAAAAATGTTTAGTGTGTGTGTCTATGCAACTAATTTTGAAGAAAAATATATGGGTCAGATTGATCCATAACTCAACAGAAAATATAAGGAAATTTAAGGAGACATTTCTCACATTTTATAGTCTCTGACAAGCTACATTAGAGTTTTTATGTCCTTACATGAATCTTTAGTATTTTTCATATTGCTTATTTTTAGCAGATTTGGTGGAAACCAATGTGGGTAAATTTGACCCCCAACAGAGAAGCTGTACCCAGTTTTTAAACACAACAGAAGGGTTAACATAATAGATACACAGTTCAAATGCATGTATGTCCTTTGTGATTTAATTCTTTGAACACAATGTTTTTTTAATGGTATTTCATAACAAATTCATAACATTTAGCATGCTGTGTCAGTGTCTGTGAGGTCTTATAGCTCAGTGACATTTCCATTACAGCCCAGTGGGCGGCAGTGTGGTGTTTTATTTAGAGAGGGGTCACATTTTTCAGGTTCCTCAAGACAACTTTACATGCCAAGTCAGACTTTAGAACCATGGCTATTATTGGAAATACTGCTAAACAAATTAAACGTGCACTCAGAAATTTACAATAAATATCAAAATATCAAAGACTATAGATTATAGCCTAAACAACAATTGTGCATTAAACCCACATTGCAGAGGAACATTCACACATACATAGGCCTATGAAAAAAACTTCTTTTTTTTTTTTGTGAGAAAACAACAAATGTTCAACATATTAACTAACAGGTAAAAATGACTTTAAAATGATTAGATAGCCTTGAATTATCAAAGTCAAAGTGTATCCAAAGAACCACCAAGAGGGCTATTTTATTTGTTTTTCCTAAAGCAGTCAAGGACATTCGTTCCAAACGATTGCTTAACTGTGGTCATACATTACACTGAAAGTGAACTGGCCAGTATATAAACCCCAGAAGAGAGGGCCAATGTTGAAGATACAAGCATGATGAAGTTTGTGGTCCTGGCTGTTTTATTTGTTGGAGGTAAGAAGCCTTTAAAGACTGATAATATATACTGTAGTACTGACTATTTTTTAAAGTCTGGAAATAACATGCAGGAGATGGAGCATCAATCTTCTTTAGCATTTTTAAACAATTATATTACTTTTGTTATGTTTCACCTCAGCTTACGGATGTGGGCTTCCCACCTACCCTCCTATTATATCGAGGGTTGTGGGGGGTGTGGATGTCCGTCCAAACAGCTGGCCCTGGCAGGTACATGCACATTCCATTATTTTTATTAAAACATACTGTCCAGTTAATCTTAATTTCTGCCCTTGTTCAAAAACATTTTCCAATTGAAAGCTATGTTAACCCCATGAAGACTTAGATATGAACATAAAAAATCTTGAGAAATCAATGAGATCAATGAATAACAGTATTATAATAATTAGATATAATTATATTATTATTATCATTATTAAAATACAAATAAATATAAGTAGTACATTGTCTATATATCTCCCAATAATGTGTCTTAGTAAGAAGACATTTAAATGCGTAGTTTTACGTCCAAGGCTTCGTAATGTTTACGGTTTTATTTCTTGGCAAAAATATACAAATGTGATTGAGAGATGTACAAATAAACATTCCTCAAAAGCCTGATGTGTCATATTTGATACTCAAATTTTGACATTTTTCTAAAACATTATGTATGGATAATCAAGTATAAACCTAAGTTGCTTCAGTCCAGTATGTGTTCATCTCGAAATATATTTTTAACAATAGAAATTTTATTCTTATGTTCACTTGACAAAAATCTGCAAAGATGATTCAAATGTTACATTTTTAAAAAGACATTTGAAGGGGTACGTTTTCAGAATTACGCTAAAGGGCCTTTAAAAAGTAATATTTGCTGGCTTATAAACAAAAAGACATAAGAAAGACAACTGACCCCTGTTCTGTTCTTCTCCCAGATCTCCCTCCAGTACAGTAGTGACAGCAGCAACTGGTACCACACTTGCGGTGGAAGCATAGACTGAAGCCTTATTTCCAATCAGTGGGTTCTGACTGCTGCTCACTGTATCAGATTAGTCTGAGGAATAGGCTGAGGAACTTAAACACAGGCCTAGTTAGAAATAAAAAAAAGGACAATTTTAGTATATCATATTTAGTACCAGTAAAGTACCATGATATTATTTACCATTTGATAGTATTTGTGAGTGTTTCTGAACTGCTTTGTCTTCCTCCTGTGGCCCTGCAGCAGTAGCAGAACTTACAGGGTGTATCTGGGAAAACAACCTGAAGGAGGAGGAGAATGGATCTGTGGCCATCGCCGCTGGAAAGATCATTGTCCACGAGGGCAGGAATTCCTTCACTATCCGGTACGGGGGCCAAAAGTCTCCTCACAAACAAAAGAGATGCATATCTTGAATAACTTGTGCAATGAATTTAATTTTCATGTTGTGTCTGGGCCGCAGTAATGACATCGTCCTGATCAAACTGGAGAGTGCTGTCACTCCAAGTGACACTATCACTCCTACATGTCTGCCTGCTGATGGGCATGTTCTGCCCCACAATGCTCCCTGCTATGTCACTGGTTGGGGATGTCTCTACAGTAAGTAATGTTGATGGTTATGGATGAAGTTGTGCTGTTAAACTCAACCGACTGCATGATTAGGAGATATCCAGACTTTGTTTTTGGCTTTTCTTCTCATCTACCTTTTTTTTCCACTGTCAATAACTAGCCAATGGACCCCTTGCTGATATCCTGCAGCAGTCTCTCCTGCCTGTGGTGGATTACACCACCTGCTCTAGGTCTGACTGGTGGGGCTCTCAGGTCACACAAAGCATGGTCTGCGCTGATGGAGATGATGTTGTTGCTGGATGTAATGTAAGGAGTTATTGATAGACTATTTATTTTTCATCAGTCATTATTTGTAATCTCTGATTACAATTAACTTTAATTGGTGTAGCCAATTAAATGTAGCAATAAGGGGCCATTCACACAGAACATTGTTTTCTATTCTACTATGCTATGTTTTCCATTGTTTTTCTATGGAAAAGAACGCGTCTCGAGACCTTAAAGTCACCATGAAATCAAAATTGAAAATTCTTATTTTTTAATGGAATACTGTAGTGTTTATTATAAATAATTTATCCGTGCACTTCATCATTTTTTTTTTAATTCATGTTCCCTCGTAATCTTTAATCAAAAACGTTAACCTCCCCTCCCCCTCAAAACGACTCATCTTCTCTTCCGGTCAGGAGCTATGGCGCAAGGGCGGAGCTAGTAACATGAGGGGTAAACGCTGGGATAAACAACAGGGGGAAAAACTGAAGCTGATGCTTCACTTTATAGAAATCAATGCATTGACCAGTGCTGACGCAAGCCATGGGGGAGTACACTACCCTTAAAATTGAAAGGATAATAGCATATTACCACATTACTCGTAGGACATCGCAAACTATTTTTTTCTCCATCGTTAACCTGATGGAGGATGCGCTCAGTCATTCAGGCAGTCTCTCTCTCTCTCGCACGAGCTCTGTTAGGTATGTTTTGTGCCGTTGATCGTCTTCGTCGTCGTCTTCCTCAATAAATAAAACATTTCTTCATGCTAGGGTGTCGGCAGTGAATCCAGTGGAAAGAATTTCCCCCACAACTAACTGCAAACTGGCATTCAGATCTGCCTCCATTTTGTTTGCAACGCCCCAACTTCCAACGATCCAATCAATTCCCGAAGGACGAAATCAAGTCCCGCCCTCTCATTTCAGATGCCGTTTCACTCGGATAGATGTCACAGTAGAGAAAAAAAGACAATCGCTACTTCCGTTTCATGCCGACTTTAAGATTATTAGGAGACCTTAAGGCACAATATGTAAGTTTTCGCCGCTAGAGGGCGCGTATTCAAAACAAACAAAGAAACAAAGGCGTAGTTTGATGACACCGTGACTGAGTGTGGAATCATGGGTGTTGTCGTCTTCATCCCCACAGCCAATGCAATCTGACTGGACTGGGGCAGAAATCATGTTCATGGATGAGCTAATGATTTATTAACGTCGTAGTAAGAAGCAGGGTGAGGCTGAAAGCCATCGAAGCGAAATGAGGCCGCTGAACAAGCGCGACACACGGCTCGAAAGCAGCGGAGCTTTTATTATGCCACAGTCGACCGCTTCCGCTCCTTCCGGT
>NW_015552843.1:185837-188265 GCF_001515605.1 Sinocyclocheilus anshuiensis | reverse complement strand
CCGCTTCCACTCCTGCCGGTCATGAGTATGTGGGGTAAAGCAGCGCTGTTTTATCATTCTAGATACATTTGAAAGTTCTGTTATAATGCTACTCTGTGCGGTCATCACCTGTCTAATAAAACGCATTACATATTAAAGCGTCTTTGGTGTTTCCTTGAAGACAGAGAAAGCAATGAAACAACTTAATTTCATTTAATGTACATTCGAATTACATATATATGTCACAGTTATACTACATTAACATTCGAATTGTAAACCGAAAAACTCAACCAAATCAACAAGTGAGACAAGTGTGAGCTTTCACAATTTCTTAGCTTATTTCTCTGGATTTAAACATTATTCGAAACATTTGGGATAATGTAAGTACACAAGTCAGCAAAATATATAACACTAGTGGTTTTTGGATATTTTAATAAAAAAATCTTACATATTGTGCCTTTAACTATGTCCACGCTTCGCGTTTTTAAAAGCAAAATTGCGTTCTGTGTGAATGGCCCTTGAGTCAGTAAACATAGCTACATAACGCAGATCAACTTCAGATCACTAAGCAGGAATACACGCAATTTGAAAACACGAAAAATCATATACTTGCCGACTTTGTACATGGTTACAGGGAGAAACTGGAAATCAACTGAACGCAACAACAAGCCTTTTAAAATCGTTTTGATATTGTTTTAAATTGTTGTTCATAAGAAAGAAACATTTTTATGATTTGTACATCATCTGAATGGATGGAATCATAGTCTGAAGCTAAAAACGGAGTTTGTGTACAAACAAAATCTTGGCAAAATTTGTGCAGTGTGTTCCAGCCTTTAGGTAGACTAGATGACATCTAGTCTACCTAAATATGACAAAACGACTTATTTACTTAATTTAAATTATATTTAAGTCAAAAACTATAACTGAAACAACAACCAAAATTAACACTGCCCCGTCACACAACACAGGGTGACTCTGGTGGCCCCCTGAACTGTGCTGGTAGCGACGGCGCTTGGGAGGTCCACGGTATTGTGAGCTTTGGTTCAGGACTGAGCTGCAATTATAACAAGAAGCCCACCGTTTTTACTCGTGTGAGCGCCTACGTTGACTGGATCAGCAAGGTAAGTGTTTTATATTAGCAAACATGTTGTAATAGCATGCAAATTAAACTTCATGACAGTGTTTGTTATGGAAACTTCTTTAATACTACTGATTTCCCCCTTAATCTCTTAAAGAACATGGCCAGCTACTAAAGAGCAAACAGAAAATGGGTTTTGTATCATGGATGCCTTGAACAATAAAAATATTTAACGGAACATAAAGTAGTATATGTATTTGTTGTATACATTACTATAATTAATTTATATTATAAACACATGGTTTAAATGCACTTATGACCTATATGATTTAGTAACTTTAGTACAAAGTTGTTGTTAGTGGTATTCAAAATGATAAGATCTCATAGCTCAGTAAGTGACACTTCCATTAGAGTCCGGCAGGTGGCATTGTGGTGTTATACTTGAAAGTGACCCGTCCAAGACGATTTTATGTGCAAAGACACATTTGACTATAGTTCTGTTGGTGTTTTGCATTACAATTTCCCCCTAAATTAAAATATATCAGATTCAGAGTACAAATTATACCTCTGCTTTTGTTGGTATTTGTAACCAAGTGGTTATAATGAGTCATCAGAGGCATTTTGTTGTAACTGACAATATTTATTGCATTTTTACATTCATCAATTTGAGTGCAAATGGTCCAAAACAGGAAGACAGCATGTGGCATAGTTTTAGTGTAAGCTGTTATTAAATATACTCTTGCATGCATACATATACATACAATAATACCAATAACAGAAAACTACCAAAAAGTGCCCATGTGCTGGTTTGTCATCATGCAGAGGGGACACACAATTAATGTATAATTTAGCCAAAGTCTCAATAACTAAATTTAGTGGTACATTTATACGAATATGTGAAAACAAATTCTCTTTTTTATCATTAACAGTCACAGCAAACAATACAGAAATACTATTGTATCACATATTGCCACAAACAGTGCTTTAAATATTCAGTGCTGATAAAACAGATCTTCATCTTGGTCTGCTGATACTGACTCACTGTGCAGCCACAGTGATGTATCTCGGCTCCATGTTCCCAAAGTAGGACTTCTCCCACTCGCTCATGAGGTCAAAATAAAGAGGCCGATCACAGAAGGTGCAGGAGACCATAGCTGGTCCATTTAGCGGCAGTCCAACCTCCTGCCAGACTTCCAACAGTTTCTCTGTCCAACACAAAATATTATTCAAAATTCAGACTCAAATCATTACCAGTTTAAAATGTAACCAGTTTCATTTTCTTAAATCTGGATACATCCCTATGACAATGGCAGATGTCCGAGTGTTGCAGAAAATGAAACTGCTGTTCTGTTTAGTGGCACTAGCGGTTCA